>NW_002987853.1:370059-424863 GCF_000006295.1 Pediculus humanus corporis | reverse complement strand
TTCATTCGAACGAACTTCATCGAACGTTTATAAACACCGACATAGGAAAATAAAAAAAAAAAAAAAATCTCATGAAATGAAATGGAAAAAAAAAAATAATAATGATGATAATAAATTGAAATCGAGTATAAAATAATTTTTATTCTTTAAATGATCATGATGATAATAATAATGATGATAACCGCCCTTGAAATGATTTATTAAATAAAAAAAAAAAATCATTTTTATCCAACTGACAATTCTGGAATTATTCCATTCCTGCATTTTTTTTTTTTTTAAGTTGGAAAACCAGAAGGTGTATCAAGGACTTATTGCAAAATAATAATAATAGGCGGAGTGTATTAAAAAAAAAAAAAATGCGTGAAAAATGCGTTTCATTTAAATAAGGATTCGAATGGAAAAAATAATAATAATAATAATGATTACACGCACTTTGCAATTGCACTCACACTCGCGCGTTCGTGTTGAATGTTTTATTATTAATATTATTATTATTATTATCGTAATTATCGTCGTATTTATTAAATTTCATTGAATTTATTTTTTTTTTTGTATTCTTTTTCCAGTTTTTCCAGTGGTAGTAATAATGATAATAATAAATAATCGTTGAATGAATAAAATTCGTTTTAATTTTTCATTTCTTTTTATTTTCTTTTCGGTCCCCGCCTACTCCCCTCCTTTCCGCCCTTTCGGAATACTTTTTATTTTATCTAGCATCATTTTCCATAATCTTTAAAGTCATTTTAAAAAAATTTAAAAAGTTACGAAGGGATTTGATTTAACCTAAAAAAAAAAAACCCCCAAAAAAAAATTTTTTTTTCTTCCCATTTTCCATTCTAAAAATTTCCAAACGTTTCCTTCTTTCCCTCTCTCTATCTCTCCCTGTCTCTCTCTATCCTTTTCCAACATATGAAAAATAAATATAAATTATTTAAAAATATATAAAATAAATGAATAAATTTAGTAACTCGTCGTATATATGTATACATAATAAACCGGTATATAAATATATGTTTGTGTGCGTGTGAATAACCGATTTATTGACTCCGTTCGTGTATGCGTGTATGCGTGAGTATACGCATACGCATATTTATTATACTGGTATAAGTGCATAAATCAAAAAAAAAAAAAATTAAAGTTATGGTTTTGAATACTACTACCACTACTACTACCCTCTCTCGTCCAGCTACTGTCATTAAAATTCTACAAAAAGGGGGGTTTTCTTTTTTTCTTTCAACACAAAAAAACTTGCTCATCCTTGAGGGTCGCCACTCCTATACCTGTGTGTGCGCCATTAAATGTTTTTCATTACAAGAAAAAAAAAAAAAAAAAAAAGGAAAATCATTAGAACCAAATGATTTTTTAATGTCTATAAAATTACATTTTATTCGAATATGTTTAATGTGATACATTTGCAACTTTTCTTTCTCTCTCTCTCTTCTCTTCCCTCTTCCCTCTCCCCTCGCCCCTCCCGCTTCCCCCCTCTCTCTCTCTCGTATTATAGAGATACGAAACGAAACGAATAATTTTTTTTTAAAAATAAAATTTATATACGTTAATGTATGTTATTACTCACACATAAAATTTATGTTAATCACATTAATTAATCTCGTAATAATAATAATAATAATAATAATAATAATAATAATAATAATCGTCTTAGTCTTGGTTTTGATTTCGTTTCGCATTAAAAATAAATTTTAGTCAAACTAGTCAATGTAAAATGGCGTCGGATGATGATGATGATGATAAAGTCAATAACATCGACATATATGCGTGTATTAGTACGAAAATTTTCATTTTTTTTTTTTACGGTCGGTTTAATTTTTTTTTTTTTTTTGTTAATAAATTTAAAAATACGTTAGAGAAGCAGAAGAAAATATTACGCGAAAGATAATTAATCAAAAGATTAAAAGTAATTAATTAATTAATATTTAAAAAAAAAAAAAAAACAAAACCGCCGTTGCACGAAAAAAATTTTTTTTTTTATATTTTTTCGATTGATAGTGACGTCATTTTTTAAAAACAATAACAAAAACTCAAAATCTCACTTAAGATAACAAAAAAATTTTTTAAAAATCGTCTGCTTTCTTTCTTTTCTCCTTTAAAAAAAAAATAAAATAAAAAAAAATAAAAAAAAAAGATTGGTAATATTAAAAAATACGTCACAATGCATTTTCCCGCGCAAATCATTTAACCTGATATTTTCAAAGTCGTGGCAGAAGAATTAAACGACAATAATTATTATTAGTATTTTGATATCTTACAAAAACATTAATTAATTATTATTTTTATTAATAAATTTTTCGTATTTTCAAGAAAATATAAAAAAAAACAAAATAAACTCCAGAAAAGTTTCTCCAAAACAAAATAATAATAATAATAATAATAATAATAATAATAATAATAATAATAATAATAATTCCAAGTGGTTTAAATTAAAAGAAATTTATTTATGAAAAAAAAAAAAAAAAAACTTTTGGCAACTGCGCTCTCCTGCGTGTGTGTGTGTGTGTGTCTGTGTCTGTGTATATGACACGGTTGGATAATTTTAGTCATCAAAATTTCATCTACCGCTAATAAAGGATAAATTTTAAAATAAATAAATAAATAAACGACAAACGACTAAAGAAAAAAAAAAAAAACGTTTTTTTTAACACATGATGCAGCGTTCGATCGGTTTTTTTTTTTTTTATATTTTTTTCGGTCACCATAATTGCTCACACGTGAAACACAAAAAAGGGCAGGAAGGTAAGGGAAGGGAGGGGAGGAGGAGAGCAAGCAGAAGAAAAAAAAATTTTTCAATATAAATAAATTTTCGAAAGATTCGTTTCCGAGAGACAACATTCGAATACAAAATTTCCCTTTTTTTTTTTACAACAACAAAAACAAAATCAATGCGACCGTTTGTTTGTTTGTTTGCTTTTTTCAAATAATAACAAATGTCGTCATTTCAACTCTACATTATTAATATAATTATAGAGTTCGATAAAGAAAAAAAAATTTTTTTTTTGCATTTTCTCACGGAAAAAACAAGAAAACCGGAAGTGAAATTTTTTTCTTTCGTCGATGCGTTTCAACAAAAAACAGGGACTGGCGGTAACAGCAAACAGGTTATTGCATTTTTTTTTTTTTTTTAAATTTCGAAAGTAGATTTAAGTTAAAAAAAAAAAAAAAAAAGTTTAAAACGAGTTTCGTGTAATAAAAATCCAGTTTTTGGTATCGACATAATCATAACACTAAATTATCATCATCATCATCTTCGAACGTTGTCAACTTCCGTTTTAGACTAAGGTCAAGGTTGAACTTTGCACGTGTATATTACAAACTATCTGCATCATAATTTTCTTCTTTTTTTTTATTTTTTTCATTTTCAATTTTATTTTTTTATTACGACTCGTGGTAATAATATTAATAATGATGATGATGATGATGATAATGATAATAATGATAATAGCCACCAGACATATATAATGGCGAGTAGGCGTTTGCATGCTGACATTTTTATTTTTTTTTACGTCTTTTTAAAAAAGTTTTTTTCTTACTAATGACAATTATTTTAATTTTTAATGTATTGTTTGTTTTATTAAAAAAAAAAAAAAGGACAGCAACAACAACAACAAACAACACGCACGCAATATTATTATTATTATTATTATTATTATTGAAATAATTAAGTAAACGAAAATAAAAAAAAAGGAAAGAAAGGAAGGAAGGGAAAAAAATTCGTTTGTGATTTTTTTTTTCTTCACTCGTAAAAATTTAGTCTTTTCTTTTAAATTCTCGAATCGAATCTTTGGGGGGAGGGGGAGAAATGTCAATACGATACCAGAAAAACAAACGATTTTTTACAAAAAAAAAAAAAAAAACAATAAAAAACAAAACTTTTTTTTTTTCCCCCCCGTTCGAAAAGATTTTTTACGTATTTTAAACACGTAGCGGATTCCTACGATTTGAAAAATCTATTTTCCTTTAGAAAAAAAAAAATGATTACGGGGAAGGGGGTGGAATAGGGTAGGGTTGGAGGGTAGTATAGAGGTAAAAGACGAGACACGAAAGAAAAAAAGCAGAAGAAAGTTAATAAAAAAAATTTAAACCACTTAAAATTAATTAGTTGCTATAAAGTTTGAACTTTTCTTTAAAAAAAAAAAAAGTTTTTTTTTTTTAAAAACATTTGAATTAAGTTTACGTCAGAATTATTATCATCATCATTATTATTATTATTACTAATTTTTCCAAAAAGAAAAAACAAAATTGAATGAAAAAAAAAGTCGATTTTTAATCAATGATCTCATGATTATCAAGAATCAAAAATAAGACAGAGAGAAGGGGGAGGAGGGACAAGGGGGAGAAAGGGGGTGGAAGGGGGGTTAATAAAAATTTTCCCTAATGAAACTTACATAAAGTGAGTTCGTAGAAACACGCGCACACGCGCACACACACACAGGCACACTTGTTGCAAGTTTCCGAGATGACCTCTAATAATTTAAGGTCCAGGTAGGTAATAAAATTGTTGCAAAACAAGTTTCGAATGTGCCCGTGAGAGAGAAAGAGAGAGAGATGTACAGACACTTAAATTTGAAAAAAAGATAAAAGAAAAACTAGAAAAGTCGAGTTTGCGATGCACATAATAATAATAATAATAATAATAATAATAATAATAATAATAATAAAAATAATAATAATAATAGTGCAGTGTCACACGCTAATGTTTTTCATTCTTCCATCATTCCACGAACGAACGAACGACACCAACACGATAATTATAATTATAATGAGTGAATGTCAAAAATGGCCTTCGACTGTCTACGCATGCACGCACACGCACACGCACACGCACTAACACACACCCAGGAACGAGTACAGTTAGCCTGCTGTACCTTTGGTCCCCCACTGTTTGAATATATATGACAAACGCACATTATTGTTTCAAGTTTTCTGATCCGCACGTTTTTCACATTAACAATTTCATTTTTTTTTGTATTTTGCGGTTGAGTTTATATAATCTATACAAAAAATCTATTGTCCAACATTAATAATAATAATAATAATGTTAATTCCACGCGTGTTCCTGTTGTCATAATCTATTGACACGACTAAGAAGAAGGAGAAGAAAAATTTAATGCCGTAAAGTACAATGATGATAACGTTTTTTTTTTAACCGTGTTTGCCGACGCCATATTGAAAATTCACAAAGCGGAAAATACATTTTGTTTTCGTTTTGGCGTTTTCCCATAATTATAATTTTTTTTTTTTCTGGTTCTAGTGGCTAAATATTTATTTGTGATACAACCTAATGTTGTTGTGGTCACGCCACAATAATGATTAATGCCCTTTTTGATAAGCGTTGCAGACGGCATTCATGTAGGGTCAGACGAGATTCGACACACGACACTTTATTAATAATAATAATAATTTTTCCTTCCATCAGTTTTTTTTTTTCTGGCCATTTTGTTTTTCACAGTAAACAACAATAATAATAATAAGTGAGCGAATGAATGAATGAAAACAATACAGAAAAACTGACCTTTTCCTTTTATCAATTTTTATTTATCCTTTCAAGTTAATGAAAAAAAAAAAAAAAAAATTGTGCGTGTGTATGATAAATGTATATTACGCGTCATCAAATGTGTGCGTGTGCGCGTACGGTAAAAAATAAAAATGGTAGAAATAATTTAATTTAAAAGCCGACTGGAGTTGACACGACAGCAGACACACACACACACACGCGCGTGCACATAAAAAAAAATAAGAAAATTAACATAAAATTGTTTTTGCCAAATTTGCGACAACGCCTTTTTTTGCAAATTCTTTGCCTTTTTTTTCTCTCTCTCCCTCCCCTTCCTTCCCCCCGTAACCGCCTCCTCCCCGTTCGAGTTTGTTTCCCTAGTTCATCCTTTATTTACATGTTTTTTTTTTCCAACGCATAATTTTGACGGATTCGAACAAACAAAAAAAATGTCGTCGAGAAAAAACATTTCACATTAAACAAACCTTATAAGGTTAAAACTAATGATGTAAACTTTCGAAAAAGAAAAAAATCATTATCATCATCGTGCCTGGAGATAAAATTCCAGGGAATATGCGGGAGGAGACTTGAAAACTTACGAAGATACGAACGTGCGTCTTCTCTTTATAATTACTAAGGTCGACGAACGCGAAAAATAATAAATAAATCCGGAGAGAGAGACGTACGTGGTCCATAGACTCCAGCATCACATCACCATCATCAACATCATCATCATCCACACGGAAGAGAAAAATTAATAATAATAATAATAATTCATTCGTCTCACGGATTAAACGATTAAAAAAATTTTTTTAACGATGACGACACAACGGTCAACAAAAAAAAATTTTTTACGTAAGAAATGAAAATTTTATTATTATTATTATTATTATTATTATTATTATTATTATTATAAAACGTGTAAGAATATATTTAAGGTGAGTATAGGAGTGTGTGTGTGCGTCTGCATCATCTTCGTTCGAATGCGAGAAGAAGAAGAAGAAGAAGAAAGAAAAAAAAGTCACTGACCGGATGCTGCGCCTTTTTTTTTTTTTAGAATGTAAATAATAATAATAATAATGATGGCCATTAAAAACGTGACCAGACGATTTAGGTGAGGTCGTTTCTTAATTTTAACTTTCCCCTTCCTTCCCCTTCCTCGATTTCTTCCCTTTTCTTCTACCCCCCGTACCCTCCCCCGCGTTCGAAAACGATCATTTTAAAAATAATTCAATCGACGATGATTATAATAATAATGATGATGGCGATGATAATGATGATAAATGTTTTAAAATTCATTCAAAAGAAAAAGTAATAAAAATCATTTAATTAATTAATTAAATAAACGTGTAAATAGAAGTTCATCAAAAAAAAATAAATAATCGCTTTTGCCTTAAAAATAATAATAATAATTTATATTTTTAAACAAAGGAGGAGAAAAAAAGTGGGGGGAGGGGGGAAAATGGTAAGAAAAATGAAAAACTTTTTTACCTTCCTTTTCAAAAAGGTTGATGGGTTATATCGAAAGGCACAGTTTTTGAGGTTTAAGGGAAAAGTTTTTTCTTTTATTTTATTTAATTAAAAAAGACTTTTGTTAAAAATTTAAATTAACTTTACATTTTCTCATCATCATCATCATCATCATCATCATCATTATTATTATTATTATTATTATTATTATTAAACGAAGAATTGTTAATTAATTAATTAACACGTGAAGAAAAAAAAAAAAAGTTTAACGGAGTGTAAATATTTTATTTAGTTAATGCATTAAAAAAAAAAAAACGGTGTGGAATAATTTTTTTTTTTTTTTTATAATAAGGATAAAATGAATTTTCACCAATCAATCAATCAATCAATCAATCAGTCAATCAATGAGTGAACGAGTGAGTGGGTGTGTGGATGGGTGTGAGTGAGTCAGTCAATAAAATAAATGAAGAGAAAGAGAAAAAAAAATTTTTTTTTTTTGTGGTAAACGTTTATCCATTTTTTTTTTTTAATTCTCTTAATTATTATTATTATTATCATTATTATTAGTTTCGTACAACGTGTGACACGTTGTCAGAATTGTCGTTATTTTCATTAGTATTATTATTATTAATATCATCATTTAAATGTCACAAAAACCGACGTCAGAAATATTCCAAAAAAAAAGAAAAAAAAATTTACGCGCGTATTTATGTGTGCGTGAGTGCGTGCGCGTTTTGTTTTTAAAATCCTTTAAAATAATATTAATAATGATAATGATAATAATAATATAAAATGTTTTGTCGTCTGCTAGTCGAATAAAAACATTTAAAAATTTTAAACGTTTCGCATCGAGACGTTTTTCAATGTCGAGTCACCCTTTATTAATTCCAACGTTTTTTTTTTTTGTCATTTCGACGGTTTTTTCTCTCACTTTTTACTTTTCCTAAAAAAAATTCATTTTGTTTTCACTCCTGATCCTCCCCTCCCCTCCTTCCCCCCTTAAAAAAAAATCAACGAAAACGTTAGAGAAGACGCAGGGAAAATAATAACAAAACCGCTCATCATCTCACGAATCAATTTTTAATATCATCATCATTATTATTATATTTTTCATAGGGATGGGGAGATAGAAGGAGAGAAGAGGAAGTAAATCCCAAAAATTTAACCTTTTTACTTTCTTCCCCCCCCCCCCGAAAAAAAAAAATCAAAATAAAAGGACAAAAAAATACGTTATTAAAGCGACTACGACAAAATTTTCCCCTAATAAACGATGACAACATTAATAATAATAATAAAAACAAGCAAACAAACAAACAAACAAACGATTGACTTAAACAACCGTTTGTCACGCACACGCACGAACAAACACGCATTTTTTTTTTTTACGACTTAATAAACTTATCGAAGTATTAACGTTACGTATATAATAACACGATTTCCGGTTTTAATGATTAATAATAATAATAATAATAAATAAATAAAACGCGTGTAATTCATTTTATTATTATTATTATTATTATTATTATTACGTGAACCGTAAGAGGATACGACGGCGACGATGATAATGATGACGATGATGACAAAACAAATAAATAAAAAATTTTTTTTTTTTTTGAAAAATTCGATGGGAAAAAAGGAAAAGGTTGATGACGTCACAAATCATAGAGGAAAATGGAAAAAATGAAGGTTTTTTTTTTTTTGTTGTTGTCGGGTTTTTAATAAAGTTTTACAATTGAATGTGTTGGCGACGCCAAATAAATATTAAAACTTTTTCTTTTACTTTATTATCAGGTGACGTAAAAAAAAAAAAAAAATATATAGATAAACTGTCAAATACGTTTTTCTTTTTTTTCTTTGCCCCCTTAATCCTCCTCCCCTCCCCTCCCCTCTCAATCCCCTATCCTCTCCTCTCCCCCATCCCCCCACTTCCTTCTGGAGAAAATAAAGTATCGACGAAAACAAGAGGAAAAACAACAACAAAAAAAAAATTTTTCCAATTTTCTTTTTCTCCCTACCCTCCCTCCTCTCTCCCTTCCCTCCTCCCTTCCTTCCCTTCCTTACCTCTCCCTCCCTCTCTCTCTCTAACTTCAGTTGCAAAAAGTTTTTATAAGAAAAATTTAAAAGGGGAGACATTTTTTCTTTCGTTTCCAATATTTTTTCATTACTTTCACTGTCGCAACAAACAATTTTGAAAAAAAAAAAACGGATAAAAAGAAAATTTTTTCCAGCAGAAACTTTTTTTTTCTTTTTCTTCCATTTTTTAAATAAATAAAAAAAAAAAGTTAACTAAAAGGAAATGAAAAGGAAAAAGGAAAAAGGAAAAAAAGGAAAAAAACTTTTTTTTTTTTTCAGCTCGATCAAAGATTTATTCGAAGAAAATGACAAAAAAAAAAAATTTTTTAAATTGAACTTATAATTTACAAACGGAAATTTCAGTTTGAATTTTTTTTTTTTGTTAGAAGGAAAAAATTATTATATGAATTTGTTTGTTTGTTTGCTTGGTTGTTAGTTTTTTAAAAAACGAATTCATGACGAACGAAAAAAACAACAAATTAAATTTTCATATGTAGAAAAATTAAATTTTTCGTCTTTTTTTTTTTTTTCACAATAATAACTAAGAAACAACGATTTGAATTTTGAAATGACGAGTAAACAAACGATTAAAAACAAACGGATTATTATTATTATCATTATTTGTTTTTACAAATTTTTGTTTATTTTACCCCCCTCTTCCAAACAAAAAGCAAAAAATTTTTTTTTTCGTCAAAATTTGTTTGCCTTATTTAAAATTTAAAAAAAAAATTTTTCGAAATCCATCGAGAAACAAACGAAATATTTATTATTATTATTATTATTATTATCATTATTATTATTATTGTTGTTGTTGTTGTTGTTGTTAAGAATGATCAAGTTCAAAGGTCGATTATTCATTTCATGCAAAAAAAGAAACCGAAAAGGAAAAAGAAAACGTTGTTAAAAAGTCAAAAAATTTTAATTCGTCGTTTCTAATGGTTATTGTTTGTTTGTTTGTTTGTTTTGTTTGTTTTGTTTTTTTATTTTTTCTCTCTATTGAAATTAACACATGACTAATTTTTTTTTAACTTTTTTTTTGGACAGATAAAAGAGTGACGGGCGTTTCGTATAACGCGAGAGAGAGAGACAAAGAGGGAATGAGAATGAGAGACAAAAAGAGAGAGAGAATGAGGAGAGGGAAGAAGACAGAGTGGGGGGAGAGGGGGGGAGAGAGAGAAATGACCAGGTACGGTTTGGATTTTAATATTTATACAAAAGATATCGTTTTAATTTGTTTTTCGTTTTTTTGTTTTTTTACGGTTATTAGATTTCAAAATAATAATAATAATAATAATATTTTTTCCTAGGTTCCTGCCACGATAAACTTTTTTTTTTATTTTATATATTCGTGAGTTTAGAAACGTGAAATTTATTTATTTATTAATTTATTTTGTTTAGTTCAAATAAGAAAAAACGAAAAAATCAGTCATGTGTTGATAGATAATAATAATTACCTGTTATATAATTTTTTGTTTAAACAAAAAGGAAAAGAAAAGTTTTTAATAATAATAATAACGAGTAACGAAACGGATAATGATTATTATGATAATAATAAGAAATGATTAATAATAATGATAAGAAAAAATGATAATAATAATAACAAAACCGTAAAATTGGGTCGTTTAAATTAACTTTGGTAAAAAAAGGAAAAAAAGGAAAAAACTTTTTTGTTTGTTTATCATCCGGATAAAATTATTATTATTATTATTAATTTTGTCTAGTTACACTTTTTTTTTCAATTTTTAATTCCACGTTCGCGTGTGTAAACATGCACTACACGTTTAGCATGCATTGTTTTTTTTTTTTTTTTTAGAAAATTTTCCTTTTTCACTCTTTCTCTCTCACTCTTTCTCTCTCGTACACAATTTAAAATTAAATTGAAAATGAAAACAAACAACGTTTCGTAAAATTATATGTTGTTGTTGTTGTTGTTGTTGTTTGTTGTATGTGTGTGAGTGTGTGTGTGTGTTTGTTTTTATGTGTCCCAAGGCAACGTTTTCAGATTTTATCTGACACGTTAAATTATTAATGAAATTTTCCTTTAAAATAATAATAATTATTATTATCATCATCATACATTTCGCTACCGTTTTTAAAATCCCTCTCGAAACTATTATTATTATTATCATTATTATTATTAAATCGAGAAATTCTATTGAAATCGTAAAAATGATTCGTTACATCACATTTCTAGAAATTTCTATCAAATAGAAACGAGATGAAAAATTGACGGCTATGTTTTTTTTTGTTAACGAAAAACAAATATGGCGGATGATAAGGGGAGCACGACGATAAGGGGTACCAACGTAAAAAAAAAAAAAAAATTTATTAAAAAAAAAAATTTTTTTTTTTTGTATTTCTTCATTCTCTGTGACGACGCCGACGACGACGACGTCGACGACGGAAATGACGATAATAATAATAATAATAATAATAATAATAATAATAATAATAATAATAATAATAATAGTGAAACGAATCGTTTTTTTTTTTAAAATCCCGTTATACAAACAACAACAACTACAACAACCGTGATTTTTTCAAACCCTTAAAAAAAAAAAAACAAACAAACAACAACAACCGAACTGCGTCGAAATGCAGTAAAACAAATTATTTTAATGTTGTGAAGTGAGAGAGAGTGAGAGAGAGAGAGAAGGAAAGGGAGTGGGAGAGAGAGAGAGAGAATAAAGCGCGGTCGCTTTTGAACAAAAAAGAAAATCAATAAATAAAAAGTCGATTTTTCAAGCCCTTTTTGAGAATTTTAACTTATTTCCTTCGCCATTCACTTTTTTTCTTAACAAATTTATATGGAAAATTCTAGAAGGAAAATTTCTGCTTTTCTTCTTTTTTTTTTTTTTTCGTTAAAATGTATGCGAGTCAACGGAGACGGAAAATGAAAAGACTTCCAAAAAAAAAAAAAAAAAAAAAATTTCTTTCTTTCTGTTTTTGGATAGACGAAAAAAAGTAATGGGATAAAATTAAAAATCTACTGCCACGTATACTTTTTATTTAAATTTTTTATCTACGATGATTTCTTACGGAAAATACAAACGTTAATAAATGTGTGATGATAATAATAGTAATAATAAAAAGGATTTCGTGGTTGGTCGAAACCATTGGACTATGATCTCATACCGATAAATTTTCTCTCAGATCACAAACAAATATTAAAACGGAAACGAACGCGCCCCATTTCTAGTCCCACGATTTCATTTTATAATTCTTTAATTCTAGTTGCACGTCTAACCCTCGAAATCGTTTTAAGTCGAACGAAAGCACAAAACGCCGTACAAAATGACCTGGGATCGACCTACGGGACAGTTAAATATAAATCCTGGAGAAATCCTGACGGCGAAGATAATGATGATGATGATGATGATGATGATGATGATAAAAACGAAACAGCATAAAAACTAAAAGAAAAATTCGAAATAAATTTGTTTCTATCCGTCAGGAATTATTTTAAAACGACGTCGACGACAAAAATAAAATTAACTGTCGCTGTCGTAACAGGGAAAAAGTTAATTTTCAAAAAAAAAAAGGGAATTCCAAAAACAACAGGAAATTTTATCCCGACAAAATTTAGTTTTATATAAAAGCGAAAGGAAATTTTTTCTTTTATTTTTTCGGATACGAAATCAGTGAAAGTAATAAACTAAAGAAAATATTATTTTATTAGAGATAATAAAGAGAGAGAGAGAGAGAGAGAAAAAAATTTATTATTATTATTATTATTATTTAAATCCGCGCAGAATCTCTTTTTACAAAAGGAAAAAAAAAAAAAAAAGACGAGAAAGTTTTTGTGGTGAGAGTAAAGCGTCGTCGGTACGACGAGGACGACGATGACGACGACGACGGTACAAAATCCAGACATGGAGGGAGAGAGAAAGAGAGGAAGGAAAAAAAAGGACAGATTCAAAGGAAAATAAAATAAAAAAAAAAGAGAAAGAGAAAGTTAGTAGGGAGGGGGGTCAAAATGAAAAGTCTAGCCATTTAAAATCCGCCATGTTGTTTTTTTTTTCCATCCCTCTCTCTCTCATAAGATATGTTAATCTAATCGGGGGTGGTTTTTTTCATATTTTTATCTTTTTCCCCCCACGTGTGCGTATGTGCGGGTGTGAATGAACTTTTTTTTATCGGACTTTAAATCGGTTTTCCTTTCGCGGTTGTAAATTACTATTAAACTCCCAAATACGCAAAGGACGCCATTTTATTTTCCATTCATGAAATTATATCGTTGTGACGTCACAACGCAATTTATCAATTTGCGTCATTTTGGTAAAAAAAAAAAAAAATTTTTTTTTTTTTTCTAATTGCCTCACTCTCTCTCTGTCTGTCTGGTCCCCTAACATTTCTCTCTCTCTCTCTCTCTCTTTAACTTTTTCGAATTGTCGAACATAAAACGAAAAATAATTGAAATCGTCGGTTTTTTCGTTTTTTTTTTTTCGTTTTTTCGTCGTCGTCGTCATTTCGGCCTTAGGTTCAACCGAGTTCTAAGTCCGGTCAACGATCTCGAAATCGGTGTCAGTTTGTCTTTTTTTTTTTTTTAACATGATGATTCGGAGGTAATGTGAGCAAAGTTAGAAATCGGAATTAGAATCGCGTTTATAGTCGAGACGCAACAACTGGAACCATCTGGAATTCAATCTCCGTCATTCTTTACGCTTTGTTTCCTCATAATTGTGTGTGTGTGTGTGTGTGCGTGTGCGTGTCCCTTCGTACTTTTGTGTACATAGAACGAATTTAATTCTTTTTTCGGACGGATGAATACGATGTGAACAAACAAAAAAACAAAATTGAAGAGAGAGAGAAAGAGAGAGGGAGAGGTCGTAGTAACAGAAAAGGGAGTTTTTTAAAAAATATCCCGTCGTGGTTGTAGAACGAACAAAAAAATTACAAACAAAGACAGGAACTCGGTAAATTGCCATCATCATCATCATCATCATCGTCATCGTCGTCGTCTGTCAACAAACAACATCCAAAATAATGTTTAATTATTTGGAACAACCGGTAAATTCAAACGTTTTTCCTTTTAAAAAAAATTTAAAACAAAAACAAAAACCGTTATTGATTTATTTATTTAATATTTTTGCCAAAATAAATAATTTAATAACTCTTATTAAATTGCTATTATTATTATTATTATCATCATCATCATTAATTTTTTTTTTTTTTAATAAATTTTCATTGTCTGTCAATCAAAATAAATTTTTTTCTTTTTGTAGTTAAAAAAAAAAAAATGATTTGTTTGTTTGTGTGTGTGTGTGACGTCAAACCGGAAGTGAGGTCATTATACCTTCATCATTAGTTACAATCATCATTTACACAAAAGATAAAATTATTATTTTTTTTTTTTTGGAAAAATTTTGATTAGAAGAAAAGAGAAGAAAAAAGAGCACACAAGGTAAATATTTCATCATTTAAATTTTCACACTTTTCCCATTTTTTTTTTTTTACCTTTTTCATTCCTCCCACCCCACCCCCTACCCACCCATCCAGTTTTCTTTTTTTCATCCTTCCTTCCTTCCTTCCTTTTTTTTTTCCTACCTTTTTCCGAGACGAAACCAATTTAATTTAATTGAAAAACTTTTTACCGCAAAAGAATTTTAAAAAAAAAAAAGCTGTCGTCTGCGCGTTTTTTGACGCTGCCACACCGCGGTTTTAATATCTTATCAAATTAAAAGAGCGGGAAAAGAGGGGGGAAGGGAGGAGGGATGGAGGGGAAGGAAAAAAACAGAAAAAAAGAAAAAAAATTATTTTTTTTTCTCTTCCATCTCTCCTTATCCCTTCCCAATCCTCCCTTCCATCCTCCCCTCCTCGTTCTTTTACTCTATGGTTTTTTTTTTTTTTTTTATTCTGCTCGCTTGGGGTTTTTCTTTTCTTTTCTTTTCTTTTTTTTTTATTAAACTTTTGTGCCAAATCCCTGTGTAAAATATATATATATATATTTTTTTTTTTTCTTCTTCTTTTTATTAAGAAAGATAGAAAAAAAAATGAAACGAAAAGAAACGAAATAAATAAATAAATAAATCCGAAGTTCGAAAACAAAAAAAAAAAAAAAAAAATTAATTTTCTTTCATATTTTACGTGTCGAGTTTATAAATTCATAACGTGGACGTACGCACACGCGCACTCACGCACGCACACACCTTACATTATTCCTTTTCGAAAAGGTTTCGTCGAAGGAGAAAAAATATTTACAATTGGATTGTGGAAAACAAAACAATCCACAACCTTCCGTGAACGGGAAATCAATGTTCGCGGTTTATTTAATTAAAAATTTTTTATCTCTCTCTCTCTTCCTTTCTCTCTCTCTCTCTCTCTCTTTTTCTTTCTCGATCAAATTTCTATTTAAACGTTTATATTAAAATTAAAATATTAAAAAAAAAAAAAAAAAAAAACGTAAAAGAAAAAAAGAAAGAGAGAGAAAAAAAAAGGAATAGGAAACACAAAAGCGGGAGCAGGTGCGTACGTGTGCGTAATTAATATATATATTTACGTATAGCTAAATTTGTGCGGGTTAAAAGAAAAAAAAAATTTACGTCGACGTCGTCGTCGTCGTCGTACGTCATCACGTGATCAATGATTGCATATAATATGCGGGTTAACAAATGAAAAATAGAATGAAAATTTTTCACACACACACACACACACACAAAAGCGCGCGCGCGCGCGTTCACGCGTTCGTTCCTCGACCGTTAATTCACCTTGCTGCTTTTTTTTTTTTTTTTTTTAATTTTTATTTAAAAAACTTACGCACTTACGCACTCACGCACGCATTCACGTACGAACGAACGTACGGACGCACGGAAGAAAAAAAAAAAAAAGTTAAATAAATTTACTCATTAAAAAAAAAAAAAAAAAAAAGGAGAAAAATAGAGAGAAAGAGAAAGAGTGAGAGAGAGAGAGAGAGAAAAGTTTACGAGCGTTTATGTCGCGTCATTTAAAACGACTCGTTTCGTTTTGGTTCGATTTGTTGCCAAGATTAAAAAGCTTCTGGCACCTCTGTTGGGTATATACGACTAAGACTGTCTGACGATGTTTAATTATTATTTTCTTTTTTTTTTTTCTCCTTCTACTTTTTCCCGTCGAAAATTTTCTATTATTATTATTATTTGGGTTTATTTTATTTATTTATTTTTATGCGTTCTTGCAATAGTCGATTTATGATTAATCCCCGTGAGAAAAATAAAAAAAACATAAGAAAAATAAAAAAAAAATGTCGGCGGTTGGTTTCTTTTTTAAACTTTTGGCGACGATATTGATTTTTTTTTAATAAAAAAAAAAAAAAAAAAAGAAATGGTGGACCACCCGTAAACCGTTTCGTAAAAATCCGTTGATTTGAAATTTTTTTTTTGTTTTTGGATAGATTTGGATTAAATCATCGAACGCTCTTTTTTTTTTTTAAAACTTTCCAGAACATTCGATACCGCATTAAACTCGTGTGTGTGAGTTTCTCAATTTAAACAACCGACACACACACACATAATTCGAAATCTTTTTTTTTTTTTTATATCAACCGACACGAATTACCGTTACGTGACCCCCCGCCATTAAAAAAAAAAAAAATTCGTACCGGAGTTTGGTTTATAAAAAAAGCGATAATGATGATAATAAATAACGTCTTCAAAGACTAAAAACTTTTTTAAATTTCAATACTTTAAAAAACTTATGACGTAAATAAATTACTGTAATAATAATAATAATAATTTAAATGTGCAATAAAAAAAAAAAAGTTCATTTAAAAAATTTATATTAAAATTTATATTAATCGTTAATAAATATTATTTGATTTCCGCCATTTTTAAATCCCTTCTTTTTTTTTGTAAGTGACGTCACGTCACGTCGGGAGGGAAAAAAAATTTATTAATAATGATAATGAATTGTAATGTTTTCAAAATATTAAACCGATTTATTTTTGCCGGGGGGGGGAGGTATGGGAAAAGTTTTTTTTTTTTTATTTCATCCCATAAATATAAATAAAAACCCCCCGAATAAATAATAGTAATAATGATGATGATGGTGATAATAAAATGTTAAAAACAATGGAGAAAAAATATCTGGAGAAGAAAAAGAAAAAAAAATGGATGCAAATAATTTTTTTACCTCGCCGATTCGCGTAATAAATAAACGGAAAATAAACAAAGAAAATGACCGAAATGATAATATTATTATTATTATTTATTTGTTTAAAGTCGTAGGGGAAGTAGGAGGGAGGGAAAGAGAGAGAGAAAGAGAGTGATAGAGAAAGATCCGGGGGATGAGGAGAAGTGAGAGAGAAAAGAGACAAAAATGAGAGGGGGGGGAGTGAAAAAAAAACCGTTAAACGTTTTTCATTGTTACGTCACGGAAACAAAACTTTTCCACTGTTGCCAAATTTCTATTTTTTTTGTCGTCTCCTCCCTCTTACCACCGTTGTTAGTCTTTTTAATTAACGTAACGATTAAACGAACGTATTTGAAAATAATTAATTATACACGCGGGAACGTTTTTCGAAAGTTTACGTTGTGCGTGCGTATACGCGTGAAAAGTGCGTAAAATTTATTTTTAATAATAATAATATTAGTAATAATGATAATAATGAAGTTATAAAGTTTCGAGAAAAAATTATTATTTTTTTTTTAAATTTTATGTTACGTTTGACGATGCCATGTGATTTTTTTTTTTTTAAATTTTACAAATGTTTCCATTTAGTTGCCAATGTCAACAAAGTACAAAAAAAAAAAATATTAATGATGATGATGATGATGATGATGACGAAAATAACCCGTCAGCCGTGTCTAGGTGTGTATTAATAATAATAATTTTTTTTTTTTTAAATCCAAACAAAGTCTAAATAATAATACGATAATCATTTATCGTATTTAAAATAAATATAATTAAAAAGAAAAAAAAAGACAAATAATGAAATAAATTCCAAAATACCGGGGTTAATTAAATTCGAACAAAACTAAATCAGTCTACAAAAACAACAATTAAAAACAATTCCAAGAGAAATTTTAATCTAACTACTCAATTGAGAAACTTTTTCAAAAAAAAAGTTTTTCTCTCTCTCTCTCTCTCTCGTCGATAATAAAATTTTTTTTTCTTATTTAACAAAAACTATAAAATGGATAAAAAAAAAGAATTTTTCTTACAAAAACCCCCATAATTTTATCCCAGCCGTGTAAGTAAAAGAAAAAAACTTTTAAAAAGTATTTAATTTGATCGCTGACGTACTACTACTGACAACTACTTTAATCATATTAAATACTTATTTAAAAAAAAACCCGACGCGAGTGCTTTAATGACGTATTAGTTAGTAGTCGTTATTATTATTATTATTAAAATAAAATTTAAATTAAATTTAATAATATTAAATTAATTTTATTTTTTGTCGAAAATTGAAATAATTAATTAATTAATTAATATAATAAAAAACTCTTTTTTAAATTTTCGTATAAATGACGTCACAAAATTCGTTTTACTCGTGAATTTCTGAAAATTTTCTTTTTTTTAAAATAACGGATTTATATCGATGTGTCTTTTAATTAAAGTTATTATACTCTTTAACGACGAATAAAAAAAAAAAAAAGGACTTATTATCGTAACGAACGAACGTTATTAAAAGCAGAAGACGAAAAAAAATAAAAATAAAAATGTCCGTTATGTTATATATACAACGACGTTCCGCCATGTTTGTTTGTTTTTTTTTTTTTTTAAATTAATAATAACGATAATAATTGTACGAGATAAAAATAATAAAGGATTTCCAAGGGATTTGGAGATTTGGGGGAGGCGAATGGGAGGGGGGTTGCGGAAAATGTTTTTTAGAGAGAGATAGAGAGAGAAACTCGCCAAATATGAAAATTTGTGAAAAACGTTACAAAAAAAAAAAAAAAAAAAGTTTTTTTTTCCATCCGTTATAAAAAATATTATACATTAAAAACGTTTTAATTCTATCTTTTCGATTAAAACTCAAAACTTTTCAATGAAAAAAAAAAAATTTTTTTTGTTTTTATTATCGTTAGAATAATAATAATAATAATAATAATTATTATTATTATTGTTGTTGTTGTTTTTATTTGAAATTTCAGACGGTTTTCTTCTGCTGTTAAAAAATTTTTCATTTTTGAAAAAAAAAAAAAAATTGGTTGTAAGAAACAAACCATTTGGGAGGAGCTTTAGAATAGAGTGTGGGAAAGAAAAAAAATGTGGGGGGAAGAGGAGGGAAATAGGGAAGATGTGGGGAGAAGGGGGATAAGAAAATGATATAAAACAGGATTTTCCCTTTTTTTTTTTTATTAAATTTATTTTTTTTATGCATTTTTCATATTCTGACGTTTTTTTTTTTTTTTTATAACAAAACCAAAGTTTTCCCATATTGTTTTCCCGCCCCCCCTCCTCTCACTCTCTCTCTTTCTTTTCACTCAAACCGTTTGCTTATTTTGTTACACAAGTGTTATAGTTGTCGTGGGAGAAGATTATATATATTTTTCGTTAGTTACACTTAAATCAAAAATCTCACGCGAGCACGAATGAAAATGGAAAATTTTCACTACCCATCCACCCCCTCCTCCCCGAATCGCGAATCAAATTCTTACTTTAAACAAGATGGCGCGCGTAAATGAATTTTTTAAGTGATAGCGAATGATAAGAGAATTTTGTCGCATTTTCTATCTTTCTCTTCGATAAACTTTGTGTAGCAGAAGAAAAATCATATCAAAATGAATTCCACGTAATTTTATTAATTATTCTTTATAATTAAATCTCATTAAAAATTATTATTATTATTATTTTTAATTTAAAATTTAAGATAATTAATGGAAAAAAAAAGAAAGAGAGAGAGAGAGAGAAAGAAAATTTACGAAAAGGTTTTAAAAAAGGTTTTCTTTTCTCTCGCTCTCCCTCTCTCGAACTTTACGATTATAATAAAAAAAGGAAAGAAAAGGAAAAGAATTAAAAAGAAAAAAAAATTAAAGACCAGACAAGAATGGGTCAAAGGTCGCCTATTTTTCTTTCCTTCTTTTTTTTTTTTGGGGGGGGGGGGGAAACTCAAAATTTATTTTTAAGGAAGGAAAAGGTTATTTTTTAAAAGTTCTTATACAAACACATAAACACGGATTTAAATGATAACGTAAGGATAAATAACATAAACAATCAAGAAAGAACAACAACAACAACGACAACCGCAAACAACCGTAAACAACGTCAAACGGTTATCTTCTTATAATTAATTATTATTATCATCATCATCCTTCCTTTGAATCGATAATTTTAACGTTCTTTAAAATTTTCTATTCGATCAATAATTAAAAATTTTTTTGTAACGTGGAAGAAGAAAATTCACATCGAATTCATCTTCTTACACGTTTTTTTTTTTTTTTTGTTTGTTTGTCGATTGAGCATCCGATAATTTTTTTTTTACCGTGACGTTTATCATTCGGAAAATGACCGGAAACGTTTCCGCCGTTATTACATTCCGACGGTTATTTTCGTTCGAACGAAATCGAAAAACCGGAAGTTAAACGATTCGATTTTTTTTTTTTAATGCCGTGATTATCGAACGTTTTTATCGCTTTTTTTTTTTTAAAAATTATCTCTTTTGTAAAATTTTTTTTTCCCAGTTTTTCTTCAATTTTCCTTTGGGGTAAAATTTTTTCTGTTGCTGTCGTGTTTTTATTTCCGGTTAATCTGACATCTTTACTTTCAATTTGTTTTTCTTCTTATACTCTTTGAGATATTTATGACGTCATTTATTATCATTTAACGTAACAATTTTTTGTATTTAAAGTTTTGCTTTTTTCCTCCCTTTTTCCGGTAGCTAAACAACAACAACAACCGACCAATCAAATGATTGTAAAAAAAAAAAAATTTCATCTGTCTGTTGCGGCAGCGGCGACGACAACAGAATTTCGCGTTTTATTATTATTTTCATTTATCTCAAACTGTCAGAGTTAAAAAAGTCACGGTCAAGGTCAACACGATTTTTTTTCTCCAGTTTCTTTCCGGATCAAATTTTTTTTCCTTTTTTAATTATTATTATCTTTTTTTTTCTCGTCTCGATTATTTATCTATTCTTATATTTTCTTAATATATAATCTATTCTTGTATTCTGAACAAATTTACGTCACGTGTATTATTATTATTCTCGCGCGACAATTTGTGATGAAATTATTATACGTATACGACGACATAATAACAATTCGAGTTTTTGATGGGGCCATGGAATTCCCTGTGTGATGATTTTCAAAAAAAAAAAAAAAAACTCGTCTTCGTACGTGACCCGGGGTCAAACGACGAATCAACCAAAAAAAAAAATTTTTTTTCCATCCGGGGATTTTTTCTTGTTGTTGTTGTTATTGTTTCCCTCGATACACAGAGCAGAAGATACTTTCGTCTTTCTTTCATCTATTGTTTCATTAAATATTACTCTTTAAAAGTTTAAAATCCCTTCGTGTCCGTTGATTCCACGATGGTGGTGTTAAAAACTTCGTAACGGTCATTAACGAACAAACCGTTTGTTACTTGTTGTTTGTCAGTTGAAGTCGGTCATTTATAACACACAAAATATATCATCACGTTTCAAAAGAGTTCTCTGGTTTGTCGTGATCAATGTCTTTTCTCTAACACAAGTATTAAATTTCCTTTTGGGGGAAACCATTGGGGGAAAATCTTTGGGGAGTGGGTGTTTTAAATATATTTATGGGTGTTTCAGTCACGTGATTTAAGGTTAGTAATTTTTTTTTTAGGCGTGATATTTTTACGTAAGATCGATTCATTTTAATTACCACCACCATCATCGTCATCGTCATCTCCGTCATTATTATTATTATTATTAGAAGAAGTGCAACGTGTCGATTTTTTTTTTGTTTTTCGAAGGTTTTTTCATAATAATGGCACACAAAAAAAAAAAAAAAATCCGTTGGTTACCACCGTGAAATTTACACTTGGCAACTTTCGAATCCACCCAGACAGCGTGTTAACGACAAATTAATGTTCCGTTGCATTTCAAATCCGTACCAAACTTTATTTATAGTCAAATTTTAACGATGATGATGATGATGATGACGATGACGTCGACAACTACGACCACGACTCTAATAATAATAATAATTTTACCGCGAACCCCTCCGCTCCGTGTTTTTCTTTTTTGTTTTTTTTTTTATAAAAATTGCAAAAAAAAGTAGTAATAATAATAATAAGTCATTCGTTAACAATGCATGATTAACCGGACCGATATTACGATATTATTACTCGGAAAATTTCAATATGGCTCCTTCCTTTCATAACCGGAAGTTATTATATTTAATCATGTTTTGTTTGCATGCATTTATATATACATTACGTCGACTTAACGAAACAAAAATTTTATTTATAAACCGGTACATAAATCTTTCACGTTTTGTTTTTTTTTTTTTTAAAGAAAAGCAAAACATTAACGATAATAATAATAACAACAACAATAATAATAATAATAATTAACTAAATTAATTATATAATCCAAACGACCATCAATCTAATAAATTACATTTAAATTGTTTTTTTTTTTGTTTATAATTCGAATGCACTTTATTATTATTATTATTTCAAAGATCTATTATCGTTAATTATTATTATTATTGCTATTATCATTATTATTCGATTATTAAAAAAAAAAAAAACAAAAAAAAAATTTGTTTGAGCTTTCCAAGATTTTCTTAATAAAAAATCATCGTAAATTATCATTATTAATATTATTATTATTATTATTGTTGTTGTTGTTGTTGTTATTATTATTATTATTATTATTATTTTAACAAATTATTAAAAACGCTCGGAGATTTAAATATTTTATCACTCGTTTAATAATTAATAAAAAGAAAAAATAAATAAATTATTTGCGCTTAATAAATTATTATTATCATTATTATTATTAATCGTTGCACGTAAACAAATTTAAAGGGGAAATTATCATTTCTATTTATTATTATTATTATTATTATTATTATTATTATTATTATTATTATTATTATTATTATATTTTAATAATAATAACAACAAATAAATAAATAAATAACAAATTTTATAAACAAAAAAATAAATAAATAATTTTTTTTTTTTTGCTACGCTTATTATTATCATTTTTATTATTATTATTATTATTATTATTATTATTATTATTATTATTATTATTATTATTATTATTATAGAATTAAATTAAATTAAATCAATTTAAAAACTTTTCCATTCGAAACTGGATTTTCCAGATTCGAATCATTTATCATTATCATTATTATTATTATTATTATTATTATTATTATTATTATTATTATTATTGTAATCTTCTTTTTATCGTCGTCTTTATTATTATTATTATTATTATTATTATTAATAAGCCGAAAGTTATGTAAATGATGAGTAAAAAAAAAATTAATAAAATGTCGTTATGTATTTTTTTTTTTTTACGAAATTAAATTCAGTAAAATAAGAAATCAATAAATAAATGATTTTTTTAAATATGAAATAATGTTAATAATAATAATAATAATAATACTGATAACGATAACATGTCGTTTAAATACGTAATGTTATTATTATTATTATTTTACGGATTGTAATAAAATAAATAAAATTAATGAAAAATTTTAATTTCGTACATGAAATTAATTTAAAGAATTATTATTATTATTATTATTATTATTATTATTATTATTATTATTAATATTTTCTTTTCAAGCTTCGTAATAATAATATTGATGATGATGATGATGAAGATGATGATGATGATAATGATGATAATATTTCGTGTATAAGTTAAACGTGATCAGGGATAAATTTACGCGAAAACACGCAATGGATATCCGACATTTATTTTCCTTTCAAAAAAAAGACAGACGAACAGGGAAAAGGAAAAAATGATGAAGTGGAAGAAGAAGAAGAAGAAAAAACTCATCCACGATGAAGGAAAATTTTTTTTTTTTTTTTATCTAAAATTTTGCCGACATTTTTTAGAAGGACGAACGACGAATTTGACTTTTGGCCATCATTCAATACGAGAGAAAAAAAACAGTCAAAATTTAAAAAATATTTTTATCGTCAAAATTTCTTTTTTTATTATTTTCACGCGTGCGTGTGTTTGAAAAAAATACACGCGCACGCATAAACAAACGCATAAACGCATTAAAATGAAACTCATATCCCTATCTCTCTCTCTCTCTCTCATTTCTTGAGTAGTTAAAAACGACGTTGAATTAATCATATTTAAATAATTATAATCTTTCTCTCTTGAAAGACTATAACGAATACCACCCTAACAAAAAAAAAAAAAAAAAAAACAAACGTCGTCGGCCCAAAATCGATTTTTTTTGTAAAAAAAAAAAAAAAAAAACGTGGGAGTAGAAAAATTTTTTGGCATTTTATTTATATTCTAACAATAGATTCGTCAACTTGGTCAGCAATACACGAACGCACGCACGCACTCACACATTTATATATAATTATATTATGATTGTTTGTATCGATTTATGTGTAAAATATTTAAAAGATTCAGGACCGTAGGTAAGAAACTTTTAATTATTAATTAATTATTTATTTATTATTATTGATCTTTCCTACGACTCGGAATAAATTTTTTTTTAAATATTTATTTATTTATTTACGAACGAATTAATTAGCGAATTGATGGAATGAATGAATGAATGAATGAATAAATTTTAATTAAAAATAACTTTTTTCGCATTGATGATAATAATAATAATAAATTTCCACGTTTTAATTTTGATGTGGAGAAAAAAAAAAAATTTAATTAATTTTCCACTTTTTTTTTATTTTCTAAACGCATCTTCTTCCCCCCTCCGCCTCTCCCTCCCTCTTTCCCCCTCAACACCACCGCCGCCGCCGCCGCCACCTTCTCATCAAGCAGTGGAAGCAGGAAGGGAGGGAGGGACGGAGGGAGGAGAAAAAAGGAATTTTTATTTTTAACTTACGGTAAAAATAAAATCATTTCCTTTTTTTCTTATTCTTTCGCGAATAACGTTTAAATAAAATTTATTTATTTATTATCATTATTATTTCAAAGGAAAGAAATAATTAAGATGATGATGATGATGATATATTGAAATAAGAAACAAAAAACAAAACAAACGATTAACTTATTGATTTTTTTTTTGGTTTGTTCCACACGATAATCGAACAAACGGAAATGCATGCGGGTGTGTGCATTTCCGTTTGTTTTCCTTTTAATCCGTACATTTATATAATAAATATTTTCACAGTTTTTCCCTTTTCCACCTTTTCAATAATTTCCTTCGCAATAAATTTCACCTTGGATCAAATCAAAAAATCTTTTTCGAATAAATAAATAAAAAAAAAAAAACGAGAAAGAAAAGAGAGAGAGAGAGAGAAAAGGAGAGAAAAAAAAATGTGCCAAAATATTTCGATCGGTTCGCCCACGATTGTGCTCCTTTTATTATTATTTTTTTTTTTTTTCTATGTTGTTTAGACTTGTCTGGCGACAAACTAGAACTTTTTCAACGTCTGGCAATTTTTTTTTTTTTTATCCCTCCTGTCGCTTCCCACTTTTGTCTCTCTCTCTCTCTCTCTTTCTCTATACACCTTTCTATCTTTCTCTCCCTATACCTTTCTATCTTCATCTCTCTCTCTCTCTCTCTCTCTCTCTCTTACGTTTTTCCCTTTCGATGAAAAACCTTGACGGAGATATACCCCTTTTTTTTCCTCCAGAAAAAAAAAAAAAGAAAATCAAACGGTCTTAAATTTATTACTCTACGGAAAAAGGAAAACTTTTTGACTTTTTAATTACCTTTCGTGATATAACAAAAAAAAAAAAAATTAATCAATTTCCATTTAGCTTTTTTCCCTTTTCTTTCTTTTTTTTTTTTTGTTAAGTTGGCACAATCAGACAAACAAATCAACATTTCAATAATAAATATATCCAATATCTTATTTCTCTCTCTCTCTCACGTTTTTTCTCATCATTTTTATAAAAAAAAAAAATTCATTCCAGAATTATTCAGACATTTTAGAAAATTTTTTGTCAAAAGACTCGACGATCAACCAATGAAAGCAAAGTTTCCCCCCCCCATTTTAATTACACGTACGATTAAAATTTAATTGTGCGAACCGAAAAATTAAAAAAAAAAATTATTTGCGATAATAATAATAATAATAAAATGTCGTTAAATGTAAATAAACGAATAATCGCGGGAAATTTACAACATTTTCGATTCGATTCCATTTTTTTTTTTTGTTTTACGAGCAAAAATAAATCGAATTATTATAATTATTATTATTATTATTATTATTATTATTATTAGAAATCCCGTAATAATTATAATAATAATAATAATAATAGTTTTGTAAAATTATGCTGGAAGTAAAAAAAAAAAAAAAACGAGTCATTCATTTCAAAAAAGAAAAACGCGAGGGTAGCGCCTCCTGGAATTCAATGCGTGCAAAAGAGAGTTTAATAATAATAATAATAATGATGATGATGATGATGATGATAATAATAATAATAATCAGGAGGAAAATCATTGCGTGCGATGGCTCATCGTAAAATTGCAACAACAAAACTTCACAGACGTTCACGAATCGAAACTTGAAACGAATGGAAAAAAAAAGAAAATCGGTCGGAGTGTAGCGTGAGTGAAAATAAATAATAATAATTAACAATCCGCCGCAATCGGTTGTTGTATGAAAAGAAGTTTTAATAATAATAATAATAATAATGATAATAATAATAATAATGATAATAATAATAATAATGATGATGATGATGAAGGAGTTGTCGTTCTTGGAAAATTCTTTTTTATAAAATAATAAAAAATTAAAAAAAATGGGGGAAAAAATTAACACAACATAAAAGGTATTCAGAAGAGGAAAAAAAAACCAGTTCAGGTTGGAAAACATAAAAAAAAAAAAAAAAATTGCAAGCACCATAAAACAGTCAACCTGTCATCATCATCATCATCATCATCATCATCATCATCGTCATTTTCTTTTAAGGTATTTTATAACATTAAAAAAAAAATGACGTGTGAAAAAAAATTTTTTTTCTTTCATCTTAAACTTGCTCTCGGTTAAAAAAGAAAAAGGAAAATTCCTTTTAATACGTTTCATTCCTTTGTGTCAAGAAAAGAAAAAGGAAAAGAAAAGGAAAGGAATGGAAAGGAAAAAGTTAAAATAATCTAAAAAAACCACGAGGAGGAGGAAAACGTGTGTAAAAATAGATAAAAGGGTAATAAGAGGCCGCCTTAAGGTTAACAACGTCATCTTATCATCATCATCATCATCATTTACGAACCTTTTTTTTTTTGTAAATTTTCTCCTGCCACGATCGTAACCTTAATCGTCATTTTTTATTTACGTCCATCATCTCTCCCTCTCTCTCTCTCTCACTCTTCCATTATTTATTTATTTATTTAAAATTTTTACAAATAATTAATAATGATAATAATAATAATAATAATGATTTGATTTTTCGTACAATAAATCAAATTTTGTGACGTTTTTTTTTTTTTTTTTTAAATTTTTCCGCCATTTTTATTTTTATTGCTCATCTCGTTTTTTTTTTTTCATTTTCAAAAGTAATAAAAAATAAAAATTTAACGAAAAAAAACGAAAAAAAAAGCGACAGATTGACGATTGCTATGATCCACTTTGTTTGTTTTTATTGATATTTAAATGATGAAACTAGAAATAAAATTTAATTATGGATTCCACTTTGTACGTGGCAACAGATAATTGATTACATGTGGCCGACTCGTGGATTTATAATAGAAAAAATCTGGCTTACAAACACATTTTATTTTATTCGATCCTTTATTCTATCTCCTTTTCTTTCTATCTACCTTCCTTTCTTTCTCTCTCTTTCTTTCTTTCTTTCTTATTCCACTTTATTTATTTTACGTGAAAAGATGGCGATTGATAACGAATGATAATAATTTTTTTTTGTATTAAAATCTCTCGCATTTTAACCACGAATGTTTTTTTTCTTTTTATTAATAATAATAATAATAAGAATGAAATTTTCGATTTTATCGTCGTTGCCATTCGAATCGACGTGGTTTTAGACTTCGAAAAATAAAAAATAAATAAAAAAAATATAATCAAGACTCAATTAATCATATCCGAATTTATAACACGTGAATTTTTTTTTTTTACTCTTTCGACTTCTGCCACGATCTTCTCGCACGCACGCACGCACTTTAAAGGAAGTAGTAGAGAAGTAAAAACAAAACCGGAAATGAATGATCGATTTGACAAAAAAAAATTATTGGATAAATTTTAGCCGCGTACCCAATTTACATCATCATAATCATTATTATTAAAACACGTGACATTTTTAAATATTAACGATTTCAAAATGGGGTCTGGGGGGGGGGGGAAATTCATCGAAATCATCATCATCATTTTTTTAAAAAAAACGTCAAATTAAAAAAAAAAAAACATAAACATAAAGTTAACTGTCTCCTCTACCCGCGTTTTATTATTAATTATAATAAAGTTATTTTCGGATATTTTTTTTTTTCGTTTTTTCCCCGAATTTTTTTTTTTTTTTTTCGAAAAAAAAAAATTTAAACGAAGATGAAGATCAAGAAGATGAAGAGAGAGATGAAATAGACCAAAATTTAACTAACGCATCTCGAAACACATACAATTAATCAATACTTTTGACAATTCTATAAATACATACATATATTAAAATAATTTAAAAAATAAAAAATAAAAAAAAACTTATGACGAAGGCGAAGAAAGAAATTAAAGAAAAAAGAAAAAACTATTAATAATAATAATAATAATAACGTGGCAGAAGACTTAAATGTTTGTTTGTTTGTTTTGTGTACGCGTGTGCGCGTTTTCGAAATTTATATAAATTCGGTTTTAAATTAATAAAATTAACATTCGACATGAAAAATGTGATTTACGAAAAAAAAAAAAACGTGGCATTAGAATGATTGAAATATTACCGTTTTTATAATAATAATTATTATTAATACACGATTCGTTTTTTTTTTTTTTTGAATTTTACTTTGAATAGTCGGCAAACATTTTAATTCTATCGAAGGGGAAATGAAGAAAAACAAAACAATAACAACAATCCCAACAAACACAACAACAACAACGACAACGACAATAATAATAATAATAATTATTATTATTATTAACATCTTTGTTTTTTATTAAACATCCGAATCGACAGAGTGGTGACAACGTTTGTGTTTTCCTTTTTTTTCCTTTTTTCCTTTTTTTTATATATAATGACATAAAAATCAATTTTTCACGTTCATGCGCTTTGTTTGTATCAACACACATCCTCTTTCCTTTTTTTTCCTTTTTTTCCTTCTTTTTCTTCTGCTTTCCATCTCTTTTCTTCTTTTTCTTTAATTTCATTCGCATAAAAAAAAAAAAAATTAAATTCATTTTTTTTTCTCCCTTTTCTTTCCCTTTTTTCCCGTATTTCTTCATCTCTCTTCCATCTTTTTTTATTTTTCTTTTATCGAGAGAGAAAAGGGAAAGAGAGAGTGAGAGAGAGAGAGAGAGAGAGAAAAAAAAGCAAAAGAAAAAAAAATGCGATGATAATTTAATGTGACAAAAACAAAAAAGAAAAGTTTTAACGAAATTTTTTTTTTTATTTATTTATTTAATTACAGAAAATCGTTTTTATCTCCTTCCCCCTTCTTCCCCTTTCCATCTTCCTTTTTCTTTTCCCTTATTCCAAAATTTTTAATTCTTTAAACTATCCTAAAACTTTTCACCTTTTACCTTTCACCCTCCCACTTCAACGACCCTTAACTTTCTTTTCTTTAAAATATCTTCTGCTCGGCAATTAACAGATTAAAAAAAAAAAAATTTTTTTGCCATCCACGAAACGTTTTCCTTTTCTTTTCATTTTTTTCCTACCTTTTACGATCCCACTCACGCACTCACACGCACGTACGCACGCACGTTTTATGTCGAACAAAAGAAATAACGATTTATTTCTCAAAAGAAAGAAAAAAAAAAAAAAAACAATCAAGATGAAAGACGACGAGGACGACGACTCAATTCTTTAAAAGGAAATAAAAATGAAGCGGATTTAAGGAAGGGATTCATCCAAAAAGAGAATGTATATTTAAACCTGGAGAAAAAAAAAAATTTTCCAGGACCTAAAATGATTTTGCGTTCTTAGAAAAGAAAGAAAATAAAATACAAAAAATCAAAATTTTTTTTTTCTTTTTCTCCACCAATTTAAAAAAAAGGAAAAAAAGGAAAAAAAGGAAAAAAAAGGAAAAGTTTTCCATAAAATTTCATCTGGAATTAATTAAGAAAATATCCATGGGGATTCCAATTTTCTCTTTTCTTTCATGGAGAAAAAAAAAAAATTACGATTCGAACAAAAAATATATATAACGAATTTTGATAAATTCCAGCAATTTCATTTTTACTGGAAAGAAAAAAGAAAAACGAACAAAGAACCAATTTTCTAAATTTTCCAAAAAAAAAAAAGAAAAAAAGAAAATCTAATCATTTTTATTGCTGGAGAAAAGAAAAAATTTTATTTTAGGGTTCCAAATAAAAAAAAAAAAAAGGAAAAAAATGATCGATCGTATTTTTTTTTGCGTGCGTGTACGCGCACGTGCGTACACACGCACGTAAACGTAATAATTCCCACGGATTTAATATCATTATTATCATCATCATCATTATTATTTATTTTTCGTTGGAAATGTACCAAAATTTCATGCGGGTAAAAAAAAAAAAAAGTTTTCTTTTTAAATTTGGACGAGACGAGATTACGAACACGTTCGAAAAAAAAAAATGGCAGCGACGAAAAATGAATTTTTTCTTCTGCTTTTTCTTCTTGGGGTTATCAACCACCTTTTTTTCTCCATCTGATAACGACGGTGGTGATAAGGTTGTGAGAGAAAACACATTCGACAAAAAATTTTCTACAAAAATCATAGCCGCGTGCTTTTTCCCAAAAAATAAATCAACTGGAAACGCTGGAATTCCAGTCGTTAACGTCTTCCCACGTGAATTTAAACTCATTCGTACGAAAACTCGCCCGCGAGTCAAAAATTTTTTTTTTTCTCCAGGACAAAGTAACGAGAGCGAGAATCGTTCCATTATATTATTCGAATTTTTTTCTTTTTTTGTTAATCTTTCGTAAAATTGAATCATCATTATCTCACTGGAATGACGATGATGATGATGATGCGGATTTCCATGGAAAAAAAAATAAATTGCGTAAATTCATGGAGAAAATTTTCCTTTTTTCCTCTCACGTGTGATTTAAACATTTGACATTTTTCAAAACTTGAAAACCGCTTCATTCGACTCATCGAAAATCGAATCGAAAAAAAAAATGTCCGAAACGGGAAATTCGATAAAACAAAATAATAATAATAACGATGATGATGATGATGATTGGAAATTTTGCATCGTGTCGATTCCCCCTCTCCCCAATTTTTTTTTCTGATATTTTTTCACGGCACGAATTGAACGTTTTTTAGAATTCTTTTGTACGATTCATTCATTCATTCATTCATCATTATTATTATTATTCGAGTAAACTTTGACAAATTAAGTAAAAGGTGAAAGTAATATTTGATTCTCTCTCTCTCTCCCCGGCAGTCCGAAAAGAAAAAAATTTACAAAATGAAATCGCTTCGAACGAATATTTCTAGAAAATTCTAATGAAAAAAATAATTTTATTTAAGAATGAAACAATCTGAGGTATAAAATATGGCGGATAAATACAACCGAAACAAAAACGACGAACGACAACGTCAACAACAACAACAATCAAAAGGAAAAAAAAAACAAAAACGGGGAGAGACTTTCCCCCCTTCCCTTTAACATGGATTTCATTTCCAGAACTTTCTTACGAGGAGGGGGGAGCGATTTTTCTAAGAAAAAACTCGGAAAATTTTTTTTTTTCCTTTTGGATTTTCGATTTTCATCTGACAGAAAAAAGAAAAGAAAAAAAAGAAAAAGATGGAAAATAATGGCGGATTTTTTTTTTATTCTCAAATTATTTACGCGATATAAAAAAATAAATAAATAAATTGACCGAAAAGCCAACAAACAAACAAACAAACAAAAAAAAACCTTCCTTTTCAATTTCTCCAGCGAGAAAAATATGATTTAATACCGTTATTATTATTATTATCATCATCATAATAATTTTTTTTTCAAACCAACAAAAGCAAACAAACATCAATCAAACAAACGCGAAAAAAATATCTTTCAAACGATTGTTTTTAAAGAAAATAAGTTTGTAAAACCGGAAATGAAATTTTTCTTTCTGCCATAATCAACCTTTGTCAAAATAATTACCGGCGTTTTTAAAAACGCAAACAAATCTTCTCTCGTTTGTTTCTTTTGTTTGTTGTACAAACTTTTACCTAATTAAAGTAAAAAAAAAAAAAAGTTTCAAACTCCTAATTCGAGTTATTCAATGTGATAACAATAAATTTTCCAACGCGCGCACACACAAACGCAAAACTTAATCGTTTGTTTGTTTTTTTTTATATTAAAAACTCCTCCACTTTCGGCAACCGCAACAACAACAACAACAACAACAACAATAAAACAAACGTTCCAGTTAAAGCACAAGAACAAACGTAGTAAAATCCTCTTTATAAATTCGAAAACAGTAAATTACGGTAAATTATCGGGAAGATTCTAACGATTATTATTATTATTATTATTTGCTATTAATTTTCTACGACGGATTCGAATGTTTTCCTTCTCTCTCTCTTTCATCCCCTCCCTCTCTCTCTCTTTTTTGTATTTAAAAAACCTTTTTAAACCTTTTCAAGATCAAAAATTAAAATAAAAAAAAAAAAAAAAATCAACGAGCGCGTGTAAAACTTTAACTTAAAAAACAACCGAAACCGCGACAATACAAAAACAACAAACGCAAACAACAACAAACACACACAACAACAACAACAAGAAAAATGAAAGGAAGGCGTAATGAGAAAATAAATATAAAAAAAAAAATAATAAAAATAATAAAATAAAACAAAAGAAAATAACTAGACTGACGTGGGTGTCCAATTCAAGAAATTTTAAATGCTGCGACAGACAGGGTGGAATAACCTCAAAATACATTTTTTTTTCTTCTTCTTCTTCGAAGAAACGAAGAAAGAAAATAAATAAAATTCTCTCTCTCTCTCTTTCGTATTCTACGAATTTAACCTTTGATCTCCCTTTTCCCCCTCCACCCTTTTCTCCCCGATTTATTCTCATCATCCCCACACGTACGCACTCACTCACGCATAAATAAATTTTAAACAAAACATTATTATTATTATTATTTTACACGTTCGACGCTTAACCCGACGAAACAAACAAACAAACAAACGAAATCCACGATAAATAATAATAATAATAATATTATTCGCGAGAGTTTATTCAAGGGGGGAAAGTGAGGACGAAATTTTATCGAAAAGGAAAAAAAAATCATAGAGTAAATAAACCCCGAGTGTTTGTGTTATCGTTATTATTATTATTATTATTTTTTCACCTTTGAAACGATGTAATAATACGTCGAAAGAGAAAAAGAGAGAGATAGATGAAAAGAGAGAGAGAGAGAGAGAAATTGTAAACGTAGAAAAACAAAAAAAACCTTGTCTATAAAATTAGGAGAATTTTGAAAGTCCGCCAGATTTTTTTTTTCTCTCTCTCTTTTTTTTCTATTTTTTTAGCACATTTCTTCTCTTCTCTTTACTTCTTTTCATTTTATTTTTTCTTCTTCTTTTTTTTTTTCGTTTTTTTAAAAAAATCAAATCCGGCGAAAAAATAAAAAAAAAGGAAAAAAAAGGGAAGAAAAAGTAAGTAATGAAGAATAAATTTTTCCCACCGCCTCCTACCACAAACCGTTTTTGTCCGTTATGCGATCACGTTAATCGAAAATTTCCGTTAAATTTTTTTTCTTTTCCAACCGAAAAATTTTAAAATAACGATAATAATAATAATAATAATAAAATATTTAACTTACTTTTTATTACATGTACGTCTATACATAAAACAAAATCGTCAATTTTTTCCTCTCTTTCTTCCTTTTTCGTCTTCTTTCTTCTTCTTTCTTCTTCTTCTCTTTTTTTTATTATTATTATTACTCCAAAATTTTTTTGTTTGTTAAAACTTTAAAACGGTTTTTTTTTTTAAATTTTAATACGCATATATATAATTATCACGAAAAACAAACTCTCGCGAAAAATAATAAAAACAATAACAAACAAAACAACCGATCAACCAACAAACGAAATTTATTTTTAAAAAAACAACCGAAAAAATGATAATAATAATAATATAAAATCGTTGATTTGAATTAACCCAACAACAACAAAAAAAAAAAAAAAAACTAAAAAAAATTGAATACGAAAAAAAACGTACCGAGATTTCGACTCAACTGATTCTCTCTCGGGAAAATGTTTACCGTCAAAATGTCCGCTTCGAAGAAAAAAAACCCGAATACTGACGAATAAATCCGAATTTACACGAATCTCGTTTCTCATTCGCGTATTCGCGTTGAGAGTGAGAAAGATATATATATACATATTTTTTATCCTTGTTTATTTTCTTCTGCTTCATGTTTTCAAAGTTTTGTCGTTGCGTTGATTAATTAAAAATCTTTTGATTTTGATTACGACGACGACGACATTTTCTTTTTTTTTCGTCCTTTAATTGAAAATTTTCCATTTTTCTTTCTTTCCTTTTTCTCTTCCTTCCATACTTTCAAACGGGGAAAAAAAAACGCGCGCGAATATTTGAAATCAATCATTTTAAAAAAAAAATTTCCCCGTTCGAAGCAGAAGACAACAACAAAAAAACAACGGAACCGTCAATTTGAAATCGTTTATTAATTAACGGATTTTTTTTGTTTGATTCCACGACGACGACGTGGACGAAGACAACGAATTGAAATCTAAACAAATTTAATTATTTGATTTCATTTCCATCGTGTGTTTTTTTTTAATAATCATTCGTCCGAATAAACATTTGCTGGAACCGATGATAATAATAATAATAATGATGATGATGATGATGATGATGATAAACGGTCAACGATCGAAAAAAAATTAATTTTTTTTGTTTGCTTTTGCATACAATTAAATAGAAATTTGATTATTATTATTATTATCGATAAAAAATTTTCCATCTGGACATTTTTTTTTTTTTTTAAGGGAGTCAAAGGACGATAAACTCTCAAAGGTAAATAATAATAAAAAACCTTTTTTTTCCTTTCTCCCCCTCCTACACGTTGTCACGCCTTTTTTTTTCTTTTTCATTGCATCCCATCATTTGTTATTATGATGATGATGATGATAATTTTTTTTAATTGCGAAGGGGGAGGGGGAAATATGTGTACGTGGAATTAAATTAAATTTTTTTTTTAAATATTCGTTCGGAGGAGGACGGGGTGAGGGGAGAGGTGGAGAAATCGAAAGAACACAACCCTTGAGATGATACTACTCTCTCGAGGTGTGCATCTTCCTCGGGGTGTTGTTTCCCTCGAGGTGTGTACCCTCCTCGGGGTGTTGTTTCCCTCGAGGTGTGTACCCTCCACGGGGTGTTGTTTGAGCAAATGAAAGCAGAAGACGTTAACACGAGTACGTAATAATTTTTTTTTTAAAATGATAATTTCATTCGGTCGTTAATTATAATTACAATAACAATCGGTCAACAGGAAGTCATGGAAATTTATTTATTAATGATTCGACAAACCGACAACAAACAACAAAGACGTTCGACAAACGAAATTTCAACAACAATCACCTTAAGAATAATAATTAGACGCCACACTTTGAATTTATATTTAAATGACAAACGCCGAACTTTGTTAAAATGACGGATGTCAGGACGTTAACACTTTTAAATTTTTTTTCGCATTTTCGATGAACCAAAAAAAAAAAAAGATGGCGGAACAGGAGGAGGTGGTGATGGAGGGGGGAGGGAGGTATCGATTTAAAAAAAAATAGAAATCAATTCCAGACGTTTTATTTTATATGAATTTTCATAGTGTTCACCGTTTCGTGATCATTTGACATGGTTACGTGATTTGCCTAACCGTCTTTATAGTGAATAATGGACAAAATTTTTTAAGAGAGAGGGAAAGAGAGAGAGAGGGGGGAAGGTCACGTGAATCGTATTTTACTGTTTAGCTTTCCTATATATTTTTCTAACATTTTGAAAAGGAAATAATAAAACAGTAAGGAAGAGTGGTTGTTTGTTGGTTCGTTTGTTGGTTGTTGTTTTCGGCTCGTGCGAGTTTTACTATCACGGAGGTCACGTTTTATACGAGACGTTAAATCGTCTGCTATAATGCCACATTATATCACTTTACTTGCAAAATAATAAGGATAATCTTATTCTTATCTAAAGGTCGTGTCCGTGTCTTCCTCCGTGTGAGTGTGCGTATGCGTGTGCGTGTACGCATAGGTGATGGGAAAATAATTTTTAATTTAAAATGAGGGATGTTTAAATTAAAAAAAAAATAACACGAGGAAAAAATCGATAAGAGAGAATACGTTTGATAATAATAATAATAACAATGATATAAAATCAAATAGAATATTAACGGTTGAATAATTGTTGTTATTATTAAAATTATTATTATTATCGCGATAATTCGAAATGCACTTTTTTTTTCGTTCGAGTGATGTTTAATAATGATGACCTTATAATCGAATATTGATTGATTTAAAAAAAAAAAAAAAATCAATCGTAAAAATAAGTGTTGTTAATAATAATAATTACTAATATTTTTTTATCATTAAAAAAAAAATGCATTTTTTATTATCAAATGTGGCATTGGAAGTTTCTAGAAATTAATAATAATAATAATAATAAAATTATCAATTTTATTTGCAATCGAATTAATTATTTATTTATTGACACGTGAATTACGATCGATATCGATAAAATATTAAGTAGAAATTGGATTTTGGGGCCCCGAATAAAAAATTCAAATTTGATTTTACGAGAAAGTTTTCCTTTTCTCTCTCACTCTCTCATGTCTTTCTTTCTTTTTTTCTCTTTCAGTTTCTCTTACGTCTGTCTCTCTTTTTCTACCTTTTTATTTCTTTTTCTCTTATTCTTTCTCTCTTTCTCATGTCTTTTTCTCTACCTCTCTGTTTCTCATGTATTTCTATCTCTCTTTTTAATGCCTTTTTTCTTTCTCTCTCTCTTTTTCTCCCTTATTCCCTCTCACTCTATCTCTCACTCATATCCTTCTTTCCCTCTCATTTTCTCTTTTGCTTCTCTCTTTCTTTTTCAAGGTTTTTTTCTCTTTTTCTCATATTTTTTTCTCTCTCCTTCTCACGTCTTTCTTTCTCTCTCCCTTTCTTTTTCATGTCTTTTTCTTTTTCTCTGCCTTTTCCTACCTTTTTATTCCTTTTTATCCGATTTATTCTATCTCTCTGTCATTCTTATGTTTTTCTTTCTTTCTCTCTCATTTTCTCTTCTTTTTCTACCTTTTTATTTTTTTTTAAACAAATTCTCTCTCTCTCTCACTCTCTTTTTATTGTTTTTTTTCCTTTTCACTTGTAAGAAATGTTGTAAAGTTTACACAAAAAGTAAAAAAAAAATTAAAACCAAATGAAAAACAAGATAATAAAATGTTAAGAAAATTACTGTCGAATTCAATTTCGCCCAACAACAACAACAATCGAAACCTTTTTTGAGAACCTTTCTTTATAAGGTTTGTGTAAATAAAATTCGTAAAAAATTTTTTTTTGTTGCTTTTACCATAAAATCATTAAATGAAAGAAGATCGAATACAATTTTTTTCTGTTAAGTTGTTTACCTGTTGTTTTAAAAAAAAATTTTTTTTTTATACGTAAAATTTTGCGGTTGAAAAAAAAAAACAAACAAACGGACAACAGTTAAAAACCTTGAGGTTGTTTGTTAAATTTTAACGGTTTTCTTTTTTTCTTAATTTATTTCACGGTTGTTGTTTGTTGTATCTCGCACAAACATCGCAAAAAAAAAAATCGTCACGTTTTATTCTCTTTCTCTCTCTCTCTTTCGAAAAAAAAAATCTTTTTAAAATCAAAATCGTAAATCATAATCGTACCTAAGAAAAATTATTAAAAAAAAGAATAGGAAATAATAATAATAATAATATTAAAACTCGTTTCCGCTTTTACGAGTTCTTCCTTCATTTTTTAATCGGATTTTAAAACTTTTTCCCTTCTTTTGAAATGAAAAAAAAAAAAAACTCGAACTGGAAACCTTAAAAAAGGCAAAAAAAAAAAAGAAAATATATTCTCATGAATAACGAATAAAAAAAAAAATTTTTTTTCTTTTTCAAACGTTGGTAACATTTTTTTTTTTTTAAATTTACCCGCCGGTAAGAAAATAAAATGAAAAAAAGAAAAACCCTCAACGAAATAATAATAATAAGTAAATTTGTTAATTTTGTCACGGAGTAAAATAATCATCATCATCATAATCGATCGTAAATTATTACGTCAGATTTTTATTATTATTATTATCATTATCATTATTATTTGAACTCGTTTTTTTTTTTTTTGGAAAAGGTGATAACCGTTAACAAAAGGAAAAAATATCCCCGGGGGATTTTATTTTTTGTATAAAATAAAAAGAGATTTTCTTATTGGTTAAAATTACTTTTTCAAAGTGGCAGCAGACAAAAAAGGAAAGGAAAAGGCCGTCGTGACAAATAGGTTCGTTGAAAAAGGAAAAATTATTTTTGATGAATTCAATTAAAAAAAAAAAAATTGTTTCGTCGACGGAAAATTTTTTTTTAAAAGTCATATTGAATCCGTTGAGGGAAAGAAAAACGTGGCGTTACTGTAGCCGGAGGAGAAGGTGATGAGAGAGTCACGTGATCGGTGAGTGGGGAGGAGGGAAAAGGGGAAAAGTGGAAAAACCGCTGAGTCGTCATTCGTAAGAAAACCAATAAATGTACAAAACCTTTTTTTTTTTTTTTTTAACTCCAGGGTTTCGAACACAAAAATGTAATAATGAAGAAAATCGTTTAATTTAAGGTCAGCCAACGTAACAAAAAAAAAAAAAAAAGAAAAAAAAATAAAAGACATTTTTAGTAGAATGAGAAAGGAAACAATGAAAATCTGTCTCGTAAAAATTGACCCAAGGGATGAAAAGTTAGATTTTTCCGATGGGGCGGAAGAAGGGGGAGGAGGTAAGGGAGAAAGGGAGACGAAAAGGGTTCAAAGTACGAAAAATGTGAAAAATAATGAGAGAGAGAGAGAGAGAGAGAACGAAAAAAAAATTTTAGAAAAATCGCCAAAACATAAGACAGACTTTCAAATGTGCTTTAATAAAAATTTATGTTTGTTTATGGTAAGAAAGAAAAAAAAAGAGAGAGAGAGAGAGAAGGAGAGTTTGAGAAAGAGAGAGAGAGAGAGGGAAAAGACAGGGAATAGAAAAAAAAAATTAGGAAGAAAAAAATTGAGTAAACGTAGAAAAGGGAAAAAGGGAAAGAGAGACGGGGGGAAAGGGAGAAAAAAGGAGATAGGGAGAAAGAGAGGAAGAGAGAGTGAGAGAGAGAGAGAGGACAAAAAATTAGCTGGAGCGTGACGTAATAAAATCGGGAACGAAAAAAAAAATGTCACAATGAATCATTCAAAAAAATTTCAAAAAAAAAAAAAACTTCAAACGAAAAACGAAAAACGTAATAATGATGATGATGACGAAGATGATGATAATGATGATGATAATAATGATAATAATTCTTTGAGAAAAAAGAGTTTTGGAAAAGAATAAATAATTATTTAATTAAAAAAAAAAATTTGTTATCTCAGGTAAAAAAAAGTTTGAAAACTTGTTCTTTTTTATTTTTCTTCTAGTTACACGACGACAAAAGGGAAAAGAAAAAAAAATTTCTTTTCTTTCGTACTTTTTCTTTCACCTTTTCCTTTTGTAAACGGAAAAAAAAATTATTGTTAACATTTAATTAAAAAAATTTTTTTTTTAAATTTCAATTCCGGGATTTTTCTTTTTTTTCCTCGAGTTTTCCATAATTAAAAAAAATTTGTTCGATAAAATTGTTTTTATTAAATTTTTTGTTTTAATAAAATAACGAATCTTTTCAAAAATTCCTTTTAAAAACCTTTTTTTTATTACAAAGGAAATTCTTTAAATTTTTTTTTTTTAAATGGACGAAAATAAATAAATAAAAACATTTCCGATAAAAATAATTTTTTCTTCCATCATTTTTAACCGTTGGAATAATTAATTTCTTTTTTTTTTTAAATTATTCTTCGAAAATATTATCATTATCATCATCATTATTATTATTATTATTTTATATAAATAATGGATAAGGTTCCAGTAATTGAAAAAACATAAATTCCAGTATTTTCGAATTCTAAATTTCACTCGACGTATTTATAATATATATATTATTCGTAATTGTTATAGTAACAACGTTCTACTTCCACGTCTTTTCCTGAATTTTTTTCATTCCCCCCTCCCCGAAAATCAATTTTTTTTTTTTTGGAATATATTTAACCTTTATTTTCACACACCGACGTTTTCATTTAAAAAAATATGTTAAATTTTTCTCCTGCCACGTACGATCGAATTAATTTTCGTCAGAAAAGTCGAATTAATTTTTTTTTTTCCCCCAACGTTCCCGACTATATCCGGTTTTTCGCGTGTGTGTGTTTTCGCTTTTTCCTAATCTTTTGCCAATCGTTTATAATTTTTGACTGAAGTTGAACTCGTAGTTTTTATTATATTTTATTCAGAAAATTCGTCACGTGGTAGTCACGTGACTCAGAGTTTTAAAAAAAAAATTTTTTTTCATTTTTTCATCAACACATACAACAACTTCCGTTTCGATACTCGTAAATTTCAAACCTTGAACTCATTCAGATTTATTATTATTAATATTATTATTATTATTATTATCGTAATCATTACAATCATCATCATCATCATCATTACGTTATAAAAAATAATAATAATAATAATAATGGTAATAATAAACAAATAATAATTAAAATTTCGATAAAAATTTATCGGAACGAAAGAAAAATTTAAACGTCTGAAAATTATTTTTTAATTAATGATAATAAAAATAATAATAATAATAATGATGATGATGATGATGATGATGATGATGATGATGATGATGATGATGATGATGATGATAACGTTTACATCAATTTTGTTTTTTTCCAGTAAATTTCCAAAAAAAAAAAAAAAGAAAAACGTAATTTTAATTTTTATTTCGAAATTATTAAAAAAATGAAAAAAAAATTATTATTATTATTATTATTATTATTATTATTATTATTAAAATGTAAAATGTAAAATGAAAAATAAAAAATGGCGGACACATAGTATAAAATAAAATAAAATAATTTTTAAAATTAATATATATAAATATATTTCGCGACGACATTTTATATATATATATATATATATATATATATATATATATATATATTATCCAGATATTTTCCATTTTTAAAAATAATCTTTCTAGGGATTAATTTTATATTTTTGAAATAAAAAAAGGAAAAACTTTAAAAAGGATTTCCCGGGAGAAAATGAAAAGTTGTTGTTAGAAAAAAAAAAAAAAAATTTTTTTATTTTTTTTTGGGAAAAATCGAATAATTGTCTCGAAGGATTTTTAAGAGAGTTACGCCATTGTTTTCGTTCCAAAAAAAATACTGAGGGAAAGGGGGTACAAGGTACGGGGTCAGGGGGGGATGATGTAAGCCAAGGGAACCGGTGACAGGGTCGTAAAAATGATGACAATTCATACTTTTTAATTTTCTCTTTCTCTCTCTCATATTTTTTCTTAAGTGGTTCTTGTTAATAAAATTTTTGGCTGGAAAAATATTTGGCTGTTTGCCTTCCCCCCCTTCTACCCCCCCTCTCTCTCTCTCTTATTACAAACGTGTGTATGCGACAATGAATGAATTTTAATACGAAAGAAAATTTCAATAAGTTCCTCTTTTTTATTATTTTTCACAACGCGTATACTCAATCGTACAAACAAGCAAACAAACAAACAAACAAACGAATAAAAACCGTTCAATATGTTTAAATACGTTATAATTTTTTTTTAGGGAGGTATACAATTAATTCTTTGTCTTTTTCAATCCGAAGAAAAGAATATTTAAATATATAAAAGAAACTTTTTGTTCTTTTTAACGTACGACCGCCATCTTTCTTTTTTATCTTTTTTCTTTTTTTTTCTACCTTTTCTTTCATACCTTTTTTTTTTGTTAATACGTGGAAATAAAAAAAATTTTAACAAAACGTGTAAAAACACGTGTGTTTGAAACACACACGCACATGCCTGAAATAATAATGATAATAATAAGCCATTTTAAAAAATAAACGGGAAACGCGATTCGCGTACGTTTTTTTTTTTTTTTTTTTTTTTTTTTAAATTTTCTGCATCCACGTCTATTTTCAGGTTTTGTTGTGAAAAAATTTTTTAAAAAACAGAAATTTTGTGAAAGTTCCTTCTTTAGATCTCAATTTTTTCGTAGACTAAATAAAAGGAAAAAAAAATTTTAAACTTTTAAAATTTTTTGTAAACATATAAACAGACGTACGGACATGTGCCACGAAATATTTCTTCTTCCTCCCTCTCCCCCTTTTCCTACCCCTCCTACTCTTTCTTTTCCTCCTTTTTCTTCTGCTTTCCTGCAAATTATTATTTAAAAGAAAAAAAAAACGAAAAAAAAAACAAAACTTTTTTTTTTTTTATAATAACGTGGAAATAACCTGAAAGAAGCAGACTAAACAATGACGACGGTTCTTATTTCACGAGCGTTTTGAAAATAAAAAGTAATAATAATAATAATGATGATGATGATAATAATAAATAAATAAATAAATAAAGATAAAACGTAAGATATATATATATATATACGATGATGATTGGATTGATGGATGAACGCGGGCCGAGTTCGATTTATTTACAGTTTTATTATTATTATTATTATCTCGCATGAGATATGAAATTTTATTGGTTTTTTTTTTTTACCGTAAATAAATAAATAAATAAATAAAACTTATTAAATTTTTTTTTTTACGTTTTCCAATTTTTAAAAAAAAAAAAATTCGTAAAATTTTTTTACACGTAAGTAAATAAATAAATAAAAATAATAATTTTAATTAATTTAAATAATGATGATGATGATGATCGAATTTGGAGTTTGAAAAAAAAAAATTTTGTCGGGGCACCAGACAACTTGATCTGTTTTAAAAAAGAACGCGTCAACGTTGAACGTTCGGTTTTAAAACGTTTTTTAGTCGTTTTCCGGGTTTGGAAAACACTCGAAACCACTCGAACCGATATTTGCGTGTCGTTATCAGAATGCAATTTTTTTACTGATAACGTTTTCCCCCCACTGCAAAATATCGATCGATTGTTTATTGATCGATCATCGATCGCCATCGTCTCAATCATTTATTCAAGCACGTGGCACAAATGATAAAAAAAAAAAAAAATTCTACAAGTTTTGTTGATTAAATAACAACCGGAAATGATTTTGTCTCTGAATAAATAAACAATCACGAAAGAAAATTTAAAAATTACAATAAAATTTAATTAAAAAGAAAAAAAAGGAATGAAATAAAAGGAACGATTTAAAATGTCTCGGAAAAGTTTTTTTTCCAACGATCTTTAATTAAATCGTTTTTCCATGAGAAAATTGTAATTTAACGTCATCACTAAAACTTTTATCAACGCAAAAAAAAATTTTCCTTTTTTTCCTTTCCTTTGTTATTCGTTACGTTTTTCCTTTGTCCTCTCTTGTATACTAACGCACACACACACATTTATATACTCGAGAAGAAAATTTTTTTTTTTTTCTTCTATTAAAAATTTCGTAACAAAAATTTTCAATTTCCTTTGTGTAAGGTAAAATCGACCATTGAGGGAGGAAGGGGTGGAAGGGGGTTGGAACGCAACCATAACAATAATAATAATAATAATAATAATAAATACTTCAAAAAAATAAGAGAAATTTTTTTCGTTTCATTAAACAAAAAGAAAAAAAGGAAACCGAACGTAACAAAAAAAGGAAAAAAGGAAAAATTTAATTATAATGATAACAATGATGATAATAATAATAATGGAACAGTATTGTTTTAAAGTTATTAACTATAAAATTAATAATAATAATAAGTTGAAGTTTTTTTTATATTATGCAAAAAGGAAAAAAAATTTCTTTTTTTTTACGCCTTACAAACAGCACAACAACAACCACAACCGATTCGGTTTTTATTAAGGTTTAAATAAATGGTAATTTTATATTAATAATAATAATAAATCGCTTTGTAATGACCACCGCCACCGCCACCACCGCCCCCCCATCATGATATTATCATTATTTAAATATCGAAATGTCTTATTAAATTCTTGTTTTTCCGCCATTGTTTTTCCTTTTCCCGTTCAAATCCCGTAAAAATAAAACATGCGTGAATGATAATAATAATAATAATGATAATGATAATAATGATAATGATAATAATGATAATGATAATAATGATAATGATAATAATGATAATATTAAAAGCATGAAAAGGAAAAAAAAAAAATTCTGCACGGGTTCATCGCGTTTTTTTTTTTATTGTAATTTCACCACGATTGTGTTTATAACGAGAATAATATTATTATTATTATTTCCTTTGTTGTAGTTAAATATTAATAATGATAATTTAAATCTCCATACCATAAATGACATGTTTTATTTGAATAAAATGATAATGATGATGATGATGGTGGTTATTATAATAACACGTTCGAACTTGTTTCGGTTTTTCTTTCTCCCCCCCCTCGTTAATTTAAAATTATAATTTAATTTAATTTTTTTTGTAATGAATATTAAAAAAAAAATTGTTGTCGGACATATTGGATATTTAAAACATTGTTGTGATGGCGTGATCAACAGGTTTTATTACTACGTGAAATAAATAAAAAACAAATTGAAAAAAAGAAATAAGCGACGAAAAACGCGGTACGATCTATGGAAAATACAAAGTAACGGATTCGACCAATCAGGAAAGAGAATCGTTCGATTATACGATTTATCGATCGAGAAAAAATTGAGAAGAAAAAAAAAAAACAGTTTTCTTTTTAATTGCGAGCGATAAAATCGCAAGCGGAAGGGGAGGAGCAGATGAGAATGAGGGGGAGGGGAGGAGAGAATTTGAATTTCCGAGAAAATTGCGTCAATGAAAATGGGAGAAAATGGGAGGTGGAGTGGGAGGATTAAAATTACGGAAACGAGAGGACAAAAGAAAGCGGTGAGCGGTATTTATTAAAAGAAAATGGCGACCGTTCGAACCGATGATTCGCAGCAAAAAAAAAAAAAATTTACGGAACGTAAAATAAGTTAATAATGATAGTGAAGATGATGATAATAATAATAATAATTCCCGCATGAAATATTTGCTATAAGAAAACATGATATAATGTTTTTTTATTTTCTTTACCCGGTAATTAATGTTTTGCTACCGTTTTTTTTTTGCTTTTGCTTTTTTTTAATAAATTGCACTTAATGAAACGGTTTTAAAAAAAACTTAATTATGGCATTTTACATTTTACTTTAACATTAACAAGTGAGTAACAAAAATAATAATAATAATAATAAAAAGTTTGATTAAGTCATTAAAAAAAAAAAAAAGAAAAATTTTTTTTTTTATTCTAACCGTCTTCGTCGTCGTCGTCGTCGTCGTCTGCTAGGATAGCACGTAATTATTAAAAAAAAAAAACAATATAAATACGTGTTAATTACAGTTAAAAATTTTCATATTTAACAATATGGCGGACGTACGATTTTCTAACATAATAATAATAATAAATGAAAATAATTTTTTTTTTTTTTTGTAAAAATAAAACCTTTTACGCATAATTATCGAACCTTTTTTTTTTCTTTTGGCGAGGTTAATTTTGTGATAAAATTCCTGAATTTAATAACGATGATAATAATAATAATAATAATAATAATAATAATAATAATAATTTTTTTTTCAGTCTCGTTTATGTGAGCGTCGAGTCGTTTTGGGTTTTCATCGAAATTTTCCCATTGTTATTCGTTTCGTAATTGCTTTCCGATTTTTCTAGAATGTTTTTTCCATTTTGTTCTTTTTGTATTATTATTATTATTATTATTATTATTATTATTATTTTTCCATAAATGTGTGGGTGTGGGTGTGTGTGTGTGTGATCCAGACACATATTTTGTTTCTATTACTTTCCGGTAAATCCTTTTCGAATTACTTTACAACGATTTTATCATACCGTCGACCGCCATTATTTCCATTTGTCTCGCCGAATTTCCCCCCCCCGTTTCCCCCCAGCCCACTTCCCTTTTTACAAAAAAAATAACATTATTCTGTTTTTTTTTTAATAATTTTCCACGTGACAGGTAAGAATTTCGCACGTGCAAATGATCGAATCCGAAACACATGTTTTTTTCCCACTTTTCCTCCTTTTCAAATCCTGCAAATCCTTTTAAATTTCCCGACAGGTTTTGTAAACCTTATTGCAAACATTTTTACGCATTTCATTACCCTCATTATCATCATTATTATCATCATCATCATTTTTAACATCATCATCAACGTTGCCGTTTTTTTTTTAATTCGTTTAAGTGCAAACTCTTGTCCGATTTCACATTATTTTTATAATAACGACGACGACGACAACGACGACGTCGACGACGATGATAATAATAATATTAATAATAATAATAATAATAATTGTTATTATTATTATTTCAATTCCGGTTTTGATGAAATAGTAAATATCGTAAACGTGAACCATTGAAAAATTAAAAAAAAAGAAAAAACCGGATAAAATAATGGATAAAAATCTTATGTTTACTTTATGACAAATAAATTTATCTTAAATAGCAGACGATGAAAGGTATTAAAAAAAAAAATAAATTAATCCAACTCTCAGTGATTATCTTTTCAATGTCTGAACACCTAACAAGTCAGACAGACTTATTACATTTATTTATTTATTTTTATTTTTTTTTTTCCTTTTCTTTTTTTCCCCCTTTTCTTTCTTTTTTCTTTTCTTTTCTTTTTCTTTATCCACGTCGAACGGAATGTACTTATTTAAAAAAAAAAAAAAATGTATGCAAATATAAATGTAAATGAGAGGAATGAAAAATTAAAAAATTCAAACGGTTTTCCCATCATCGATCCGTTCATTCGTACGTACGTAAAAGTCATAGAGTAAATAAATAAGTAACGTTTATATATATTTATGTTCGTCTATGGTTTTGTAAAATGACGATCCCACCCCACCGCCCACCTCCACATTCCCCGATTAAACGGTCTGTAATGATTTTTTTAAATGAAAAAAATTGAAAGAAATTTAAAAATAACGGTTTCGAACGGTAAATAATTTTCTTTTTTTTTTTTTTATTTTGATTTAATTTAAATAAACATTTTTAATATCGTCTGGGGAAAGAAAAAAAAATCGTTTTCCTTTTACTAGAATTTAAAAATAAAATCTTAACGATTAATTCATTGAATAAAAAAAATTTAATTTAAATAAAGACTCGTGGGGAATAAAGGAAAAATCGATTTTCATTCTCCTCTCTTTCCCTTCCTCCCTTCCTCCCTCCGCAGCATTAGAAATTGTTATTATTATTATTCTATAAAATTTTATTATTATTATTATTATTATTATTTTAAAATTGAATTATTCGATTTATTGCGTATTATTATTATTATTATTATTATTATTATTAACATGTTAAATTGTTTGAAATAAATTAATTACTTTAAAACGGGAAAATTTTTTTCGGAAAAATCCTTTGAACCTTTTGTTTTTATTTATTTTTTAATATGCCTCAAGGACAAATGAAAAAGGTTAAAATTTGCACGGTTTTTTTTTTTCTAATTCCACGTCAATCCGTGTTTTTTCCTTTCCTTCCTACCCTTTTCGAATCCCCCCTTTCGAAATTATTAATGATGATGATGATAATTAATAAACGTTTTATAACGACGATGGTCGTGACATTAGTTTCGTGGCACCAAATAATTCATCGTGTCCGGTAATTCGTTGCGCGCGCACGCGCGTAAAAAAAGGCAGCCTGTTGCATTTTTCCTGGTTTTTTATATACATTTTTATTTTTTTTGAAACATTTCGCTTCTTATTTTATCTAGACATTTTTTTTTTTTAACCGGAGATTGAACATGTCTCGATACGTCATAAACTTTATAGTTAAATCTGTTTATTTTCTTCTAAATAATGAACATCCTTACATAAAAGAGAGAGAGAAAGGAAGAGAGAGGGAGAAGGGAGGAAAGAGAGAAACACACATCAAATATTGCAAAAGTAAAAAAAAAAAAAATCTTTTTCCACGATGAGTTTTTTTTTTTTTTATCCAGTTTTAATAATATTATAATAATTTAATGTAAAATTTATTAACTCGATAACGTATTAATCGTAAAATTCAAAAAAAAAAAAAAAATTTTATTGCCAACATAACGAAATAAAAATTTATTTATTATTATTATTTTTTTTTGAAGAGATTGGAGATTCGTAACGTTTTATAAAAAAAATAATAATTTTTTTTTTTTAAAGTTTGAATAAATTTTATAAATTTTTTTCTTTTTATCCAGGTTTGAATTTTCTGGAGTGGGATGAAATGTTTCCCCTTTTTGAAAAAACCGGGATAATAATAAATAAATTTTTTTAGTTTTTTTTTTGTAAAAAAGTAAAAGTTTAAATTAATAATTAATTTAAAAAAAAAAAAAAAAAACTTCCAGCTTTTTGGTTCCAACGGTTTTTTTTTTATTAAACGTGGCAATAAGCCAATAAAATGGGTGACAACTTACACGACGAAATTTTTTATTTTAAAAAAAAATGATTAATAAATAAATAAATAAAAATTTATCGTCGACCCGATTGTTAAAAATCGTTTTTTATTTTTTTTAACGTAAGACATACGTTATTAACGTCATCGTTTGAGATTTTGATGACGTTTAAGTGAGGGGTAGGGGGTAAGGGGGTGATTAGTAGAGTATCACTCGTGATCATTTAAAAAAAATGAATGAAACGCAACAGGCGAAGAAGAAAAATGAAAAGTCGCGGAAAAGAAAACGGAAATGATGTGGATAATCGTGGTAGCAGAAGACAGGTAGCAGAAGACAGGTAGCAGAAGACGACAGCAGAAGACGATATCGATATCATCAAAAAAAGGAAAATAAAGAAAGAGAGGATTCGAATATTCATTAGCGACAAATCGGTTACTGACCTGGAACGGTTAGTTACTGGAAGACCGATACTTGTCTCTTTAACTCAAGTCGATGATAATAATAATGATGATGATGATGATGATTAAACATACGACTTTTTATTTATAAAAAAAAAAAATAATTTTTAATAGAAATTTCTAGAAAAGAAAAATTTTAAATAATTAATATACTCTTATAAATATTTTTAACGATCGTTTTTCGATTTCGCCATTTTTTTTTTACCGTTTTACGGGGCGGGGGGAGAGGGGGAGAAGAAAACAAAATGGCGGAAACTTTTCTTTTCTTTTCTTTTTTTAAAATAAATTTTGTAATTTGCGGTTTTATCAGTTTTTGTTGTGATTTGCGGTTTTCTTCTTCTTCTTCTTTTTTAACATTTTAAAAAAAAACGTTTTTTAATTTAATTTAATTTTTTTTTCCTTTTTTTCCTTTTTTATTACTTATTTATTATTATTATTATTATCATTATTATTTCTTTAATGGTTTACGTTGATTATAATTCGTTTATATTACTGACGTTTATTATTATAATTTTAAATTTTTCTTTTCATTTTATTTTTTTTTTTTATTTCCGTTCATCCATCTCCCTCTCTCTCTCTCTCTCTTTGTATTTTCTTATTATCTTCGTCGTTTTTAATTTCTTTTCTTTTTTTTCCTTCCATCGAATTTTTATTTTATTATTATTATTTTTTTATTATTGAATATTAAAATCGTAAATCATCATTATCATCAACGGAATAAATGAAAAAAATTTTTTTTTGCGTTCGATTATCATCATCATCACCATCACCATCGACATCTTAATAAATTATAAAAAAGAAAATAATAATAATAATAATAAGATGTTTTTTTTTTCATTGTAAACATAGTCATCCGTTTCCGTTTCCGTTAAATTTTCCATACGATAAAATTAAAAAAAAAAAAAAAATCGATAAATTAATTTTCCGCTTTTTTTTTCGCCATTCGAATAAATAATAATAATAATAATTAATAATAATAATAAACGATCACATTTTGAATTCATAAATTAAAAAAAAAAAAAAACGTATCAAACCGGAAACGAGAGTCCGGTTTGAATGTTTTATTGGTTTAATTCAATGACTACGTGATTCATTAACCGTCTTTATAAAAAAAAAAACTTTTTGTCATTATTAAAAGAGTCAAACGAACTGTGAATACATATATATATATATATTTTATTTTTCGTATAAAATCAAATTATTATTATTATTATTTAATAGAATGATAATTTTACAATTTATTATTATTATTATTATTATTATTATTATTGATTGTTTTTGTCATCATTTTTTTATTTTTAATATATATTATAAATTATCGTGTTTGTTTGTTTGTGGGTAATTATTCAAAAAAACGACAATTAAAAAAAAAAAAAAAAAATCTCGTCCGTCATATTTGAATTCGAAAAAAAAAAAAAAACAGAAAACAAAATGGCGTCGAATTTAAATGACGTATATTTGAAAAATTTATTAGAGAGAGAGATAGAGATAGAATAATTAATAAAAACGTAATAAATTATTAATGATAACAAAAAAAAAACATTTTTTTTTTCCCTTTCCTTTCCGTTTTGTTTTTATTATTATTATTATTATTATTAATATTATTATTCAGTTTAGCATTCGATATATAATCGTTCGATCGTCACGATTTTTTTTTTTATTAGGTGTAAATATTTAAAACATGTCTTGCAAAAAAAAAAAAAAAAAATTTTGTCATCTTTTGTTGTCTTCTTTCCAAATGCGATTCGAAATTTTTTTTTTTTTTTTTTTGGAGTACGAATAATGAAACATGTCGACAGGGGTTCATGTTTGTTGTCGTTTGTCGTTTGTTTTTTGTTTGTTTAAAATTCAATATGGATTTTCACAAGCAAAGGGTGGCGCAAATCGTCGTCGTCGTCGTCATCGTCAATGGTAGCAAATGTTAAACAAATAAAATTTTAATTTTTTTTAAAAAAACTTATTTATTATTATTATTATCATTCCGGACAGGAGTTAATTGGCAATTTGTTTTGTTTGTTCGATTTTGATTGTCATTATCGATACAACCTAATAATAACCTTTGAACCTTATTTGTGTGTCGTCACACACTTTCCCAACTATTATCGGTCGACAATTAAATATATAATTTCAATCGTTTAACGTTTTTTTTGACAGATGTTGTGCTATTTATAAAAACAACCCTCACCTCCCCACACACACACGTAATAATAATAATAATAAAATGTGTACCAGATTTTTCGTTTTCCACGGTCATTTGTAAGGTAAGGTGGTAAGGTAAGGTTGATTTCAAAGGGTGAAAACTTGTCCGACCGGTCAGTTAAAAAAAAAAAAAAAAGTGGCAGCAGATGCAAACTCAAAACAATGTTCGCCCCCATCTTGTGAATCTTCCCATCAAAACTTGTTTTTTTTTTTTTTATTCAATTTAACCTGTTTCAGTTAATGTTTACAATAATATATACAAAAGGGTTTCACACTCTCCCTCTCCCTCCCTCACCCCTACACGAAAGGTAGGAAATTAAATTTTAATCGAAATATCTGACTTGAATTTCCATAGAATAAAAAAAAAAAAGAGAAAGAGAGAGAGAAAGAAAAGAAAAAAATTACAAAATGGCGTGATTAATGATAAAAAAAAAATAAAATTTTTTATTACGTATTATTTTAGTTGTTAATGGAATTTGAAATCAACTTGGAATCGTTTTGCAATATATATAAAGTTTTTTATTATTATTATTATTATTATTATTATTATTATTATTATTATTATTATTAGTTCATCTCCATCGTTTGAGTTTGTCGAAGCAGAAGAAAAAGAAGAAGAAGGAAACACTCATTGGCACGCAATACACCACTCAAAATAAAAAATGTAAAATGCATGAGAGACTCCACCTAAAAAAAAAAAACGCGACTGGAATCATTATGGCCGCATACAAATTTTACAATCTTTTGCATAATTATAACATTTTATAGAATGTTTTTTTTCTCTCTCTCTCCCCCCTCTCTCCCCTCTCTCTCTCCCTCTCACCACCGTGAGTTTACATCTTTCTAGATTAGTAAAAAAAAAAAAAATAGAAAAACTTTTTTCCCTTCGCATTTCCATGCGTGCGTGTGCGTGTTTTCTTCTCCAAAATTCACTCCTCGTCTTAAAATAAATTTAATCTTTATTATTATTATTATTATTATGATCATTATAAAATAATTCTAGAACTTTCGTTTTGACGTAAATGATTTTTTTTTATTTTTTTTAATACGTGAACGTGATTTAATGTTTTTCCAGTATCTTCTTCCTCTCTTAAATTACTCCCTCCCCCCTTTCTTTACCAAACTTCATACGAATCCAGACAATAAAATAAACCTTAATTTTCACGAGGGGGTGGGGGAGGGAGGGAGGGGAGGTCCAACCTGATCATTTTATTAAAGAAAAAAAAAAAAAAAGAAAAAAAGGAAAAAAAAAAATAGTCAACAGATTTTACGAGTCAAAAATCAATCTTTCAACGGTGCAGACGATCACCAGACAACGTCTAGACTGGTCCCTGCACCATTTGTTTGTCGGAAACACTTTCTTACTTGTAAAGTAATAGAAACGTGCGACGTCATGAATAACTTAGATTTATGTTTCCTTGAGAGCCTCCTTGTGTGTGTGTGTGTGTGTGTGTGTGTGTGTGTGTGTGTATATAAAAGAACGACTAACATTGACTAACGTTCTCTTTTTTTATATATATATAAGAAGGAGCCATGATGGAACAAAAAAGAATTGATTGTTCGAGAGAGAGAGAGAGGGGGGGGTGGGTAGAAGAGGAGGGAAAAGGAGAGATATGGGGGCACGTTGTGAAACGTTTGTCGTGCGTGACCCGGGGACTATGTCACCGTTCAGCCTTATGAAGGACGGTCTTCGAATGTTTTTTTTTTTTAAATCAAGACGGATTGTTTACGAGGCATTTCATTACTCTCCCGCTCTTTTTTTTTTTTTTTTTTTGTTACTACGACCTGGAAGAACAATCACACGTATATATATATATTTTTTTTTAATACGGTTTTTGATTTAATTATCGTCTGGTTTTTAAACGGTTGATCGGAAATCGAACGAATGCGCGCACAATTTTCTTTCCCTTAGAGTATTTATATAAATACTCTTCTCGTGTGATGTAAATATAAAATCTCTTTTTCCATTAAGCAGACGGGAGAATGGGGTAGGGGGTGAAAGGGTGAGGGAAAGGGGTTTCCGGAAGTCGAGCGACAAAAACGTAAACTTAATAAATGTACATGTCGGATGATAATAAAAAATTCATATGTAAAAAAAAACCCATTGAGAAAATTAAAAATCAATATTTTTTTTTTAAAGGTTTATATATTAAACAACAACACGAGGACGACGACGACGACGACGACGACAAAAACAACAAACAACAACAACAACAACAAACTCTAATTAAATCTTTTTTTTTTGCTTATTTATTTTATATAATTAAAAAAATAAAATAAAAAAAAACTTTTTTTTTCTCCCCTCCGTCATTATTTTTTTTTATAATTTTTTTTCCGTCAAAACAACGACGACAACCGTCAACAACAACCGTCAACAAACGAGTGTTTTTTTTATAGAAAAAATCCGCGAAATTTTTTTTTTTTTTTTTTTATTTATCCGACCGGTGATTTTTTTTTGTCATTACCCATAAAATAATTTTTTCTCTTGATAAATTTTAATAAAAAAAATAACAAACAAGAGCAACAAACAAACAACACTCCTTACAAACGACAAATTATAAATATTACCTTTAATTTAACAACCATTAATTAATTAACAATCGATTACCCCCAAAAAAATATTTTATAAAAAACTCGATTTCCAATTGATAATTTTTAAACAAATATGGCGTCGACAATGGAAATTTTTTTTTTTTTTTTTAATTTCCTTTCGTTTACGATTGGCGGAACAAACAAAACAAACAAAACAAAAAACTTATTATATTATTATTACTCTATGACTCGTATCAAAAAAAAAAAAAAAAAATTTACATAAACATACGTACTTATTTTCCCCGACTCCATCCCCCCGTCTGTCTGTCGTCCATCATCGTTACTTTTGTTCCATACTTTACAAACGTAATAAAATAATAATAATAATAATAATGATAATTAAGTCGTAAAAATATTTAATTGTTTATGTAATCCAGGATTAAACGTGAAGAAAGAAAGAAAAAAATAAAAAAAAATAAATTTCTCTTTAAAAAAACTCACCTGCGTTCGTTCGTATGCTGCGGTTTCTTTCTTTCAAAGCAGTTAATTACCTGTGGAAATATAAATAAAATTATTTAAAGAATTTTTTTTTCTTTAATGCATAATGAATAGGTGAATGAATGAATGAATGAATGAGTGAAATGAAATGAAATGAAATTAAAAAAATCTATGTATGTATTTTCTTAAAATCTAAAATCCTTACTACTGACATTTCAGTATTATCGTTATTATCATTATCATTATTAATAATCATCAGTATCATTATCATTATTATCATTATTATTATTA
>NW_002987853.1:356817-369043 GCF_000006295.1 Pediculus humanus corporis | reverse complement strand
GTGGTGGCAGTGGCGGCGGCGGCGGCGAGAATCGGAGGGAGAAAAAACGAGCGGTTAACGCGTTCCGAGGGGAAGGGAAATGGAGGGGTGGGGGGAAAATCGTGAACGAGGGGGAAGGTGGAGCGGTGGTGGTGGTTAGGTAGTTGAGGCGGGAGCGAGCGGGACGGGAGGGTGGGGGGAAAAAAAAGAAACAATCGTCTGCTCTTTGTCTTTTACGCTTTCTTCTCGTAACGGTTTTTTTTTTTTTATTCCTTCCTTTCTTTCTTCCACGTCACCGCGTCTTACTCCTCCTCCTCTCTTATTCCACGTCTTTTTTTTTTCTTCTTTATTTCTTTTATCCCATTAGGGTCATTTTATTATTATTATTATTTTTTTTTATTTTACAAAATCTTATAAATTATCGTCGTTAATTTTAATAATAATAATAATTTTTCTTTTTTTTTTTGAATCTAATTAATGAAAACATTAATTTTTTTTTTTTTTTCTAATCCCACGTTTTTTTTTTAACATTAATGATTATTTCATTTAATAAAAAAAAATAAAAAGTTTAATCGAATTTCCGTTCGACTTTAATAATAATAATAATAAAACATTTAAGACTTTTAAATCCGTATAAAAAGGGAAAATTCAATATGGCGATTTTATCGACGTTAAATACGAAAACCAATATGGAAAAAATGATGGGAAAAAAATTTTTAAATTTTATTTTGACTACAATACCATAGCTCCCTTAAATCCTACCCCTGTTGAGACACCACCCCATCCCACACCCCCACGTACACAGCTACCCTAATTAAATATATATCTCCCCGAAAAAAAAAGAAAAAAGTTTAAATACGTTTTTACGTTTTTTTATTTTCTTTTGCCAAATTTTTATTTTCGGTTACAAAAAAAATAAAAATGGCGGGAAATTTTAGTAATCACTGACTGATTTCAATCACCGAAAAAAAAAAAAAAAAAAAAAAAAAAAAAACGAGTTTTTAGATTATTAAAGTACAACAATGGTGGCGGGGTATTAATAACCGAAATCTCGTCTGGTTCTTTGCCCCTTGGACAAAATAAAAAGATACGAAGAGAGAGAGAGAGACGATATAAAAAAACAGGTATACACCTGCATTTGAATTTTTATTGTTAATAATAATGATAATAATAATACGTACACACGCACCTATACGCGTTTTACCTTTAGTTTTTTTTTTTTTCCTTTTTTTCTACATCCCACGCATAAAAATTCCGTGGAATTAACAATTTTATTATTATTATTATTAATTCATGTCTCGAGCGAGAATTTTTTTTTTTTTTTTAAATTTACGTAAAAATAAACAAAATAATAATAATAATGATGATGATCATGATGATGATAATGAGTAAGAAAAGAAAAAAAAAATTTCCGCACATTTTATCATTATTATTATTATTATTTAAAAAAAAAAAAAAGTTACCAGAAGAAAAACATTTGGCAGAAAAAAAAGGAAACAATGTTAAAAATTTAATTTCGGAAACAAGTTACCAACTTTGCAAAAAAAAAAAAAAAAAAAAAGAAGAAAAGGAAAAAAGAAAAATCCAATTTTAGATTTTAATGAGATTTCCAAATAAAAGAAAAAGGAAAAAAGGAAAAAAAAAGTAGGTGCTGACTCAACATTTTATCATGCCAAAAAAAAAAGAAATTTTCACTTTCCTTTGTCTGTTTCCATTTTCCTTTTATTTCCATTTTCGTATTTATATTCTTACTTAATTAAAATAATGCGTATTTTCATTTTGGTTTATTAAAAAAAATTTTTCCTTTTTTTTAAATAAATGTTTTGGACTTTGTCCTTTGTCTTTTGTCCTTTTTTTCAAATTTACGGGATCGGGTTTCCTTTGTTTACAAAATGCAAAAAAAAATTATTTCGGTCGCGGTGATACTTTTCGAATGTAAATCGATTGAAAAGAGTAAAATGTGCACACACACCTCTCTCTCTCTCTCTCTCTCTCTTTCTCTTTCTCTCTCATACTATTTCGAGAAAGAAAAAGAGAGAGAGAGAAAATGATAATGATAATAATAAGAGAGCAATTTAGTTGCAGACTCGCGCGCTCGCGCGCGCGTGTATCATTGAAATCGGTTTTTTTTTTTTAAGGTACGTGTAAATAGTGAAATAGGCACACGTTCGTACGTATATATCGTACCTGGTGAAGCATTTAAATAGGTTTTTTATTATCAAAAGGTGGTAATAATGCCTCTTAATGTTACATGTAACTCATATCCTACTCGATTCCCAATAATAATAATAATAATAATAAATCTATTTTTTAACGTTTTCCTACTTTTCACGTTTTGTGTGAATGTGACGTCACATCATCGATACAAGAAAATTATTGTTTATTATTATTATTATTAATAATAATAATAAAATCGATTGAGAACGTTAATAAATTTTTATTATTATTAATTTTAAAAGGAAAGAAAAAAAAGGAACGAACGAACAAAAATTTCTTTTACCACACGTAAATGTTATAAAAAAGAAAAAATTCGATGGGTTTTACCAAGAAAGGAAGAAAAAAAAAAAAAACTTAATTTTATATTCACGGTTGAACGCGCCATTTTGTTTTTTTTCGGTTAAAAAAATTGAAAAAATCAAAAAAAAAAAAAAAAAAAAAGAAAAAAATATCGAGTTTGAATTTTTTAAAATATATTTTTATGTAAATCTCTTTAAATCGATTTTATTATTATTATTATTATTATTATTTTTATGTGCGTGAATCAAAGAGAGAGAGAGAGAAAATGGTTTTTTTGGGTGGGGGTGAGTGAGTGAGGGGTGGGTTAGGAGCTTTTATTAAATAAATTTAAGTTTCCTTTGTTCGGTGGTTTTAAATTACTATTAAAATTTTCCTTTCGGTAAAGTAAAAAAAGAAAATTTTTTTTTTTCCAAGGAAAAAACCTCATTTCCGGTTTTTATTTACCGAATTTTTAAAAATCGATTTATTTTCTTTTGATATAAAAAAAGGATGATGTCAAAGGACATAAACGTCATTAATGTCACAAACGTTTTCGAGTGTGATTCACACGCCAAGCGGAAACAACCGCAAAAAATCTTTTGTGATTCTATCATTATCATCATCATCGTATGCAAAATATCGGAAATGGAATTTCCTCCCCTCTCTTCCCCCCGCTCGAAACGCCTAAACGTTTTTTCTTCGGGGAGTTATGTCATCGTGTGACGTCAAAAAAAACTTGAAATGATAATAAAATGAAGGGTTGAAAATCTCTCTCTCTTTCTCTTTTTTTTTTTAAATTATCCGGAAAATTATACCGGAAAAAAAATGGAGGTGGGAAGTGGGTAAGAAGGGAGGGTGGGCGGTTACGTAAAAAAAAATTATTTTTCATTTAAATGCACATTTTAACATGAAAAAAAAAAAAAATGGTTCCTTTTGGCGTAAAAAAAAAAAAAACCGTCAAAACTGACTAAACCAGATTTTTTTTTTTTTATATATTCTCTCTCTCTCTCTCGTGAAAAGTTTATTTTCCTTTTATCAGTTTCTTATCACTAAATAGAGATAACAACCGTTTTTTTTTCAGACGTTTAAACGAAATGTCGAGAAAAAACGTACGAATGAATGATTACGCCATGAATTTCTCTCTCTCTCTATACTATTTATCATCATCATCATCATTTTGTTTTTCTTCTGCTGTTTTTTTTTTTTTTAAATAAATTAAATTTAATAATAAAACGTCTATTATTATTATCATACCTTCTCACAATCTTGTTTTGTTTATTTATTTTTAAACAAAAAATTTCGCGCATGCGTTTTATTGTTGTTATTATTAATACACGAAATTAAATTCTAACAAATAATTCAAGAAAATAAAGAAAATAATAATAATAATAATAGTAAAAGGAATAAAAGGAAAAACAAGAAAGCAAAGGAAAAAAAAAAAGGAAATTTATCATCAGACTGAAAGGAAAATAAAGTTCTCTCTCTCTAAGACGTTTTGACGCGTATTTTAGGCGCGATTTTAATTGAAATCATTTCCTCCCCTCCCCCCTCCCTTCCTATTTTTTTATTTAAATAAACCGATTTAATTAAATTTTGTTTTCTATTAATAATAATGATGATAATGATGATGATGCTGATGAAAATTGAGTGGAAAATTCATGAAAGTAAGTAAAGAAAAAAAAATTTTTTTTTGTGGTTTTTTTTTTGGTTGGCACGATTGGTACAAATTAACGGCGACAACAACTTCCTCGATTTCGATAATTTCGATATATCGAAATTTATTTTTTTATTTGCTTTCATTTCTGAGGTTGAAAAATCCACGTCTGGAATAATCGGGGAAAATTTTTTTTTAAATTTGGTAACTTCCGGTTTAAAAAAAAAAAAAAGATGGCGTTCTTTTTTTCGACTTAAATTAGACAAAAATATATGCAAATTTATACGAAAATAAAAAAAAATTTGCATTTAAATTCAATTCAATCTGGAATGAAAATAATAATAATAATAGAAGTAGTAGTAGTAATAGTAGTTTCCTTTGATTACTTTTCAAAAGTTTCCTTTTTTTTTTTTCTTCTTCTTCTTTCCTTCATTTCGTTTAAGTTTTATAAAATTCTTTCTTATTCTTCTTATTCTTTTTATCGTTTATTATTATTATTATTATTATTATACTTCTTACTTAGTTTCTTTAAGGAAATTTTTTTTCCTTTTTCTTTAAAAGATTTCAAAAAAAGGAGTTTCATTATTATCTCCTGGCTGGATAAAATGTTTTCCAAAACTTTTTTTTTTTTACGCGAAAAAAACTTTTTTTCTTTCAAAGTTTTTTCTCATTTCTTATTTCCTAAGTGATGATGATAATGATGATAATGATACGGATTTTACCGATGGAAAAAAAAATTTTTTTTTTCCTTTTCTTTTTTAAAACTTTGGATCGATAAAATTTAGGGAAAAAAGATTCGTCGATTTATTAATTTTTTTTTGTTCGTTAAAAAAAAAAAAAAACCAAAATGCCGACATTTACTGGAATTTTTAAACTTGATGCCTCATTTAACAAAAAAAAAAAAAAAAGTTAAAAATGATAAAAATCATTTTAACTCTGCCAAAAAATCAGTTAATGGAAACAAAAATCATTTATTTTTTTTCAAAAATCGAATTATCCATCTGTTTTTTTAAATTTTCCCGCCATTTTTTATTTATTTTTTGCGAAACGATAAATAATAATAATAATAATCTTTTTCGATTCACGTTCGATTACCTGAGATCTCGCGATTAGTACACGGATAGGTTGACTAACTGGAGGAGTAAAAAGGCAAAGATGGAACCAAAGTATTTCCTGGCGACCTGAAACCTGATCCTGAGGGTTACAACACAGATCCTGCCGACACAAGGAGTTCAGGAATGAGATGAACTTAAAAAGGCTCGCAAAAAGAATCGTTATATAGATTACAGAAAACGAAACTAATCCAACAGGAATTTATTCCAGAGGGATACGACTAGAAGGGGGAAGGAAAGTTGGAAAAACGTCAACAAATACAAGAAGATGATTAAAAAGTAATAATAATAATAATAATAATAATAATAATAATAATAATATTGGGGGTGTTAAGAAAATGGTCGAAATATTCAAAGGAAAAAAAAAACGTCCTTAACGAATTATTTTTCTAAAAAAAAAAAAGAAAACAAAGTGTAAATAATAATAATAATAATAATAAAATATAAAAATTTATTTTTTTGTATTTTTTTTCCTTTGATAACCTTTGTGACGTAAAAAGAAAAATTTAATTACGAAAATTTCTTCTTCTTTTTTTTTTGTCGGTAATAAAAAAAAAAAAAAAGCCGCGAACGTGACGGAAGTCAAAAAATTAAAAAAAATATATAAAAATGTAAAAAAGGAAGAAGAAAAAGGAAAAAAAGGAAAATCACCCAGGGGAATGTGAAACCTTAATAATTTTGTAAATTTAAACTTTACCTTTTTTGTCTTAAACTTTTTTTTTTTTTTTTGACTAAAATAAACTTAACATTAAAATCGAAAAGTGGAAATGACATTTTAAAACAAAAAAAAAAAAAAAATTCTCTCTCTCTCTTTCTTTCTTTCTTTCTTTCTTTCTCTCTCACACTCTCTCTCTCACACTCTCTCTCTCTCTCTCGTTCCCTCATGAATTTCACTTTTTTCGTTTTTATCTTGTTTTTTATTTTCCAGAACGAAAAAAAAACTAATTTGATGAAAGTTTTAAAACTTTTTTTTTGTTTTTCTTTCTTTCTCTTTTCCTCTCCTTCTTCCTCCTCCTCCTCCTCCCCCTTCAACTAATGAACCTGTCAATCTATCTCTTTTTCTCGTTTCCATTTCCGGTTAGAAGGTTTACAAAAGAAAGAATAATCTTTTAGTTATTATTATGTGTCGTGTGTAAACTTAACTCATTTATTTCCGGGTCAAAATGTGTTTTCCACGAAGGAAGGAAGAAAAAAGGAAAAAGAAAGAAAACCGTTAAATTAAATATGGAAAAGAAAATGAAAATCCATCGTCTTAACTGAATAATAATAATAATAATATGACGTAATAGAGTTTCTGGAACTTTCTCGTTTTTTATTTAACCGATAAAATAAAATTAAACGAATCGATTTGAAATTTTCTTTTTTTTTTTTTTTCGTTTAACGGAAACGTTTTTACAATTTTAACTTTTTTTTTTCTTCTTTTTCTCCCCAGTCTTTCCCCCCCCCCATTTAAACTTTTATGAAATCGATGATGATGATGATGATGATGGTAATTTTTTTTTAATCGCGTAATCTTTTCATATAAATCTTGGAAAATGGTTTTATCCAATGAGTTTTGGAGAAAAGAAAAAAAAAATTATCAAAGTTTTTTGTTTGAAAGGAAAATCTTTTTAAAAAGTGATGGAAAAAACAGGAAATGAAAAAATAATAATAATAAAAATCACTCACCGGAAATGCTTCCTGATCCGAGTCGATGAAATTCCAAAGAAAAAAAGTAAACGTGTTGAAACGGAAGTAATCAAACCGGAAATCGGAATCGTAAATACCTGAAAATGATAATGTGTTAGTTTAGGTGAAAATGATAATGATAATAATAATAATTTTTCAGGACCGCAACGTAAACGTAATTTCTGGATAATTATTTAAACCCCCCCCCTTCCCCCCCCCCGTGGTTGCGTATTCAATTCCAGATGTTTCTAAAAAAAATTTTCTTTTTTTTTTTTATCGATTATTTTTAGTATTAAAATTTACGAGAGTATAAAAATCGGGGCCCTGGAAAAATTTTATTAACTGGAGAAAGAAAGAAAAAAAAAAAAAAGGAAAAAATAAAATCGATTATTGATTTTTTTTTTTTTTTAAACCGTCTTCTGCTTTTTTTTTTATTTTTTTTACACTAAAAAAATTTAAACAAAAAGAAAATGTTGAAAGGAATAAAAATGGGATGACGTGGGATGGGGGGATGAGGGGTGGATGGGGGGGAGGTGAAAGAAAAAAAACTTTTTTTTTTGTTTTTTTTTACCGATTTTCAAAAACTTTTCCTTTTTTTTTTAAATTAAATTTACATTTAAGTCTAGTGCCACGTTTTTTAATAATTGAATTTTTTTTTTTTTTTTTTAGCTCCCTCCGAAAAAAAGATTTTTAATATTTTTTTTTAACGGAAAAAATTTAACGGAAAACTTTTTTTTTTTGAGAGAGAGAGAGGAGAGTAGAATGAGAGGATGAATGTGAGAGAAAGAGAGAGAGAGAGAAAGAGAGATTTAAGTGACGTAAAAGTAAAAACTTTTCTTTTTTTTTACGATTAATTTTTTCATTTTTTTTTCTTTTCTTTTCTTCCTAAAAACTTAACTTAATTTTTTTGAAAATAATAATATAAATAATAATAATAATAATAATAATAATAATAATAATAATAATAATAATAATAAATAATTTAAACGGACATTTTTTTAATTTTTTTTAAATTTATTGAGAGAAAAAAAAAGGAAAAAGCGAAAAAAACAAAAAACGTTAAAATTTTCTCATTTGTTTTTTCATTAAAACTTTAAAAATTATTTTATTATTATTATTATTAAATTTTAATATTTAAGAAAAAAAATAAAAATAAATAATAAAATTGCAGTACCGTATCTAAACGATTACAAAAAAAAAACAAAATTATGTAAATGTATATTAAAACAAAAAAAGGAAATTTAACACGTAATAAATTATCGTCGTTTATAAGACCGTGATAAACAAAACTTGCACGATGACGTCAATAATATTTTAATTATCCCAAACGATTTTTTTTCTCTACCACTCATTTTCTCTTCCCTTTAATTTCCCCCCCCCCACTTTCTCCCCTTGCCTCCCACCCCGGAAGTAAATATACTTTTAATGATAATGTTAACCATTAAAAAAAAAAAAAAAAAAAAAAAAAAAATTTTTTTTTTTTTTTTGTAAAATCGTAAAACAAATTTTTATAAATAATATTTTTATTACTCGTAATCCTTTTTTTGTTACCTTTAATATTACATAAAAAAAAAAAAAAGGTTTCGCATATTTTCTCATAAACGACCCGAGGTTTTTTTTTTTTTTATATCCTCGATGATAAGAAAATAAAAGGTGCTCCCGTTGTAAAAAAAGGAAAAAAGGAAAAAAAAAAAAAAGGAAAATTGCAAAAGGCGTGCCACGAAAAGAAATGAAAAATAAAAAAAAAAAATTTCCTAAGAGTAATACTAACTTTTTCAAATAAGAAAAAGAAAAAAAAAATTGCGAGTTTGTGTGTGTGTGTGTGTGTGCGTAAGTGCGTGTGCGTACGTACGTGGAAGGAGAAAAGAAAGAAAGAAAAGAAAGTCGTAAAGCTTTTTTTTTTTTTAAAACAGCACTAACCTGTAGCAAAATTACATTTTCTACTTTTTTTTCCTTTTGTGTATACTTTTTTTTTTTTTTTTTCATTTTAGTCTTGTGGGGGTAATTTTTTTTTTCGAATATTTTTTTCGTCGCATTATTATTATTATTATTATTTTAAATAAACGAAACGTATAATAAATAATATTTAATACGTTCGACAAAATTTAATTTTTCCGTTTGTTTGTTTGTTTCTGTTTACCTTTTTTTTTTTTATATTAAATTTATTTTATTTTTTCCCCAAAAGTGGTTTTTTCACCTGAATTACTTAAATATATATATAAAAATGATATATATACGATCCCTACCTGCCACATTCAAAATGCCAAATGCAATTTTCCTTCTTTTTCCTCTCTTTCTTTCTCTCTCTCTCTTTCTCTTTCTCTGTATGTATGTACACAAACAACAAATAAATCATTTAAATTTTTATTTTATTTAACTTTTATTTTATATATTCAATGAAAATGTCATACATATACAAATATATTTTATATAAAATGTCAAAAAATGTCAAATTATATTTTCAATATGTATATTTATAAATGAATTCATACTTGAGAGAGAGAGAGAGAGAAACATTTTTTTTCCATTCTCATTAGTTATCAAATTGAAATGAAATTCGTTAGTTACAAACAAACAAACAAAACTGTGAGACAATCATGCAATACAATAAAATGTATTTAAAAAAAAAAAGCTTTGTAATTAACGTTTGTATACAAAAACAAACACAAACACACACACACACACACACACATATATATATATATATACAAATATACGAATTGTAGACAAAACAAAGTAAAAAATAAAAATGTGGAGAAAAAAAAAAAAAAACATTTTCTCTATAATTAAAATATTGAATTTTAATTAAAAATACATTTAAAAAAAAAGAAATGTTTACGTTTTTATTTACTGTTTAGGGAGAGTAAAAAACCGTTAAAATTTATCACGTGAATTCTTATATTCGAATCATATTTAAAATTAATTATTATTTATTTATTAAATAGAAAAACGTACGCGTTTGTATATATAAATAAATATATTAAATACCTGTTAATATTGTTTACGTTATATAATTTATCCTAATTCTTGGCAACGATATTAATAATATACAAGTTTTTTTTTTTTTATATAATAAAATTTATAATAAACCTGTGCCAGTGAAATTATTTATCTTGTTTTCAAATTGAATTTCTGAACGTACTTTTAGAATGATAAATAAAAAAAACGTCGTGTCGGATAACGCGATCTACCACGATTGTTTTTAACATCTATGGTTTTGATAATGACGTCACATCCTGATACGACGCTAACCAAAATGGCGGTTTTTTATTTATTTACATTAACGATCATTTGTTTTGTTTTGTTTTATTCGTTTTTTGTTTTAAATTAATAATCCTTTTAAAAAAAAAAAAGTTTTAAAAGGATAAAATAACAAATTTTCAAACGTTTTTAATATTACAATGTAAAAAATATGGCGATATTGACAAAAAAAACGTTTTAAATTTAAAATGTCGACGAAGGGATGTAGTTTATGATCTTAATATTATTGTTTTTTTTTTCTTTTTTTTTTTCTTTTTTTTTTGGTGAATGTTTAAGTAAATTATGTTATAATAAAATTTGTTAATTTTTATAAAATATATATATATATTCATTCCATAAACAATTCTTTATCTCCGCCTAATCCGTGTATTTTCATTTATTTTTAATAATAAATAAAATAAAATATATAATTTAAAGATAAATCGTTTTAAATGGAAGAAATGAAGTAAAAAAAAAAAGGGGAAATAACATCAACATGGAAAATTTAAACGGTTTTCATTTTTTGTTTTAATTGTCGTACATAAAAAATAATGATAATAATAATAATAATAATAATAATAATTAATTATTTTTTGCTAATCGTAATTTTTTTTTTATTTTGAGTGCACGTAACGTTACGACCAAGCACGAATTTCACCCTAAATAGTTTTCACACCAAAAACCATCGTAAACCATAAACATGACTACTACTGCCACGTTTATATAAATCCTTTTTATTTTTCCAGTCACGGAAATAAAAGAAACTGATTTTTTTTTGTTTGTTGTTGTTGTTGTTCTTGTTACGACATGACATTTGAAAAAATAAATATCAATGAAATAATTATTAACGATTCATAATTAAAATTTATTTCGACAGGAATTATTATTGTTTGTTTGTTTGTTTTAAATAAATACATAATAAAATAATATTATGTGGTCAATGGTTAAAGTTTAGAATGGGGGAGGGGGAAAGGGGCGGGAAAGATCAATTTTTAAAAAATAATAACGAAAAGTTTAATTTCAAAATTTCAATTTTTTTTTTATTCATAATTAGTTAAATTTTAATTGTAAAAGTTTAAAGGGAAAAATTATTTTCGTGGAAAAGAAAACTTTTCCTTTTTTTTTTTATTATTGTTTAGTTAGAAAATTTCGACAAAATCAAAAATTTCTACGTCATTATTATTATTATTATTGTTGCAAATTAAACTTTTCGAATATGTATTAACATTAAATATATACAAATTTTCAAAAAGGATTCCTTTAAAATTCCAACAACAAAAAAAGAAAAAGGTTTAATAAACGATGAAACGACAACAAACAACAAACAACAACAACAACAGCTTTTCAAATCTTTCCTTTTTTATATTTTATTAATTTTTGTGTGCTTTTTGAAACATTCCACAAGAAAAAAAAAGGAATATTTTGCAGCTGCGATAAACTAAACCTTTTTTTTTTTTTTTCCTTTTCGTTTCCCCTTTACAAAAATTATTATTATTATTATTATTGTTATCCGTACAGAAAATTTACCTTTTGAAAAAAAAAGAATTTCTCAGCAGAAATAAATGTTTAAACAGCTTCTCTTTTTTTTTTTTTTTAACGTTGGCACTAATGCAAATCGGTAAAATTTTCAATTCGGGATAACCGTAAAAATTTTTTAAATAGGGTTCAAATAATTTTTAAACCCGGCAATAAAATTTTTTTTTTTTTTTTTTACGGGGATGAAACAAACAACAACAACAAAATAATTCAATTGAAACAAAATAATAATCAATTGTTGAACTTTTAGGGCAACTATATAACAAGCAGCTGCCTTTTTAAAATCCCCTTCCCTCCCCCCCCCCCAAAAAAAAAAGGAAACTAATAAAAGTCAAGTCAAGATCGTAAAAATGATGATTAGTGACTTCTGTTTACAAAATTAAATATATAAATCCCATTTCTTTAACTTGAATAACATTAATAAATTATGGATTTTTTTATGATGAATAAATAAATGTTTTTCGTGAAAAGGCGTCAAATGTCGTTTATATATTATTATTATTATTATTATTATTATTACTATTATGCTTCCAGGTTACTC
>NW_002987853.1:336817-354317 GCF_000006295.1 Pediculus humanus corporis | reverse complement strand
TTATTTAAAAATGGTGGTGGGTGGTTCTTAAAAAAACTTTTCCCAAAACTTTTCCGCCCGCTCCCCTCCACCCTCCCACCCTAAAAAAAAAAAAAACCATAAATTATTAACTCTGACGTCGACGGACGTTTTTTTTTTTTTTTTTTTATAATCCGAAAAGTTTTATTTAAAAAAAAAATGAAGAGGAAAAAAAAAAGGAAAAATAATTTTCCTTCCAGGAGTTTAAAAAAAAAAAAAAACAAATTCAAAAATATTATCTTTCGTGGAAAAAGAAGTAGAAAAATAATGGGAGGAGGAGGGGGAGGGGAAGGGGGGGAGAAAAAATGGCAAAAAAAAAGCTTTAACTTCGATAAAAAAAAAAATAAATAAATAAATAAATTTTTTTTTCTTTTTCTGTTGTTGCTGTTGAATGAAAAGTAACGGGAGTAATGGCGTAGAAGAAAAGATAAATGAAAGCAAATTTACCAAAGGAAAAAAATGGGGAAAACTTTTTTTTTTTTTTTTTTTAAATGGCGGCACATTACATGGTTTTGACGTAACGAAACAAAATGAAAATGAAAAAAAAAAAAGAAAACGTGACAGCTCAATACGAAAACGAAAATAATATTTATATAAAAAAAGAAAAAAAAGAAAAAAAGTTTTCCGTTTTTCCTCACAATTTTTTTTTTTTTTTATACTTAAGAGTATGATGTAATAACGACGAAAGAAAAACGAGTGTTGTTGTTGTTGTTGCGATCGCGGACACTAACATAAAACTATCAAATCGGTTGAATTTCTGAACGTACTCGCGCACGATTGCGACGTTGCAATTTTAAATGACGCGGTCAAAATAACTATTTTAACGGTTTTTCCTTTTACTTTTTTAAACAAAATAACGGATTGAAAATTGTTTTCGCGTTTTTAAAAAAGCGTTTTATTATAATTATTTGTAATCGAATAAAAATATACGTTAAATTCATTTAAATTTAATCGTTTTGATTGAATAAAAAGCAAAAAAAAAAAAAAGTTTTCGAATGTGCCTACATGCATACCTATACATTTCCCCCCCTCCCCGGTTTGTTTACGTCGGTTAAAATCGTTTTTTCAACTTTAAAATATTATAATATTATTAAAAGAGATGACAACCCGGTTCTATAAATTTATAATTTATTTATTTCATATCAATGAACCTAAATAAAAAAAGAAAAATTTTATACGTTATTAAATATAATAATAAATTATAATAATGATGATAATTTAAAATGGCGTACCCACCAAAAAAAATTTTTTTTTTTTTTTTCACGTAACATTTATTAAATCATCGATAATAAAATTAAATTATTTTTAAAAAAATTTATTTATTTTTAATACGGTTTAAATAATAATAATAATAATTTCTTTTATTATTATTATTACTATTATTTTAAACTAAATAAATCAGAATTTAAAAAAAAAAGTGAAAAGAAAAAGGTAGGAGACGTTAATTTAATTATTGTCATCATAATAAAAGTATTGAAAGAATAATAATAATAATAATATAAGTTATGTTTAACGTATGTTAATATTGAACCACACACGCACACGCACACACGCACGAAAGATGGTTAATAAAAAAAAAAAAAGGAAACTTAAAGATATTCAATAAATTTAAAATAAAAAAAAAAAATTTTTTATAGCAAAATTTTACGACTTTAAAAAAAAAAAAAAAAGTTTAAAGTTGTGGTTGTTGTTGTTGTTGTTGCGTTTTACTCTCGTTTTTTTTTTTTATATTATTAAATAAAATTTGACGGTTAAGATAAAAAAGAAGAAGAAAAACCTTTTAAGGATATGATTTGAAACAAGGTTTGAAAAATGTTTAAAAAGTAAATTTTTATACGTTTTACAATTCCCCCCATCCCCCAAGCCCCCCAGCCCCTCGCCTTCCCATTGGAAAATCGTATGGGGGGGGGGACGTTAAAATAAAAATCACGTGATTGATTGATTTTAAATAAATTAAAAATAATGTAACGAATTTGTACGATGTGATTTTTTATCAATTATTAATTTTAAATCTTAAATACCGATAATGGAAAATCTTTACCGGAAACGGAAATTGTTTCTTTTTTATTTTAAATTCTCCGTCGTCGTAAAAAAAAAAAAAAAAATCAATATTTTCAATCGATAAATTATTTAAAAAAAAAAAAAAATGGAAAGAGTAAAATATAAAAAAAAATCACATTTTTCTATAGAAAAAAAAAAAAAGAAAAATTTTTCTTTCTCTCGTAGTTTCCGGTTTAAAAAATGTCTGAACTTTTTTTTTTTTACATCGTATAATTTAAATATATATATATATATATATATATATATATATATATATATATATACGTATAAAAATTATTAAAGGTCTCGATGTTATATATATATATATCACGTACGGAAAAAAAAAAGAAGAAGAAAAAACAAAAAAAAAAAAAAAAGGTTTATTGGCATTTTGCAAGGGAGAACGGATGCGGGGGGGAAGGGTAGGTTGGGTGGACAATGGTGGGGGAGGGAGGGAGAGAAGAAAAAAGAAGAAAAACGATGCGGGCTGTATTATGTATAAAAAAAAAAATAATATTGAAAATACTGATAACCCCTCATCATGTAACCATATAAATTATTAACCCGATAAGACGCCGGAAAAATTATCATCATTATTATCATTATTATTATTATTATGAAACGTTATTTATTTCATAGTAAAATATGCGTAGGTATTTATATATATATATGCAAAATTTTATCCAAAGTAAATAAAATGTTGATGTTTTAAATATGGATCTTCTACTTCCGGTTTTGATAGTTTTACATTTTCGTATACCGGACCGAAAAGTTTATCTAAATTGTTATCGTTATTGCTCGATACCCAACCGATCATACCTGAAAAAAAAAAAAAAAAAAACATCAATTACATTTATTTTAATATTAATAATAATGATGATGATGATGATGTTGATGATGATGATGTGGGATAAGAGAAAAAAAAGGTGACAGAAAATACAAATCGTAATATTTAAAGTAATATTTGCGTTTCGATCGATGAATTTTAAAATAAAAATGGCGTCGAATTTACAAAAAAAATAAAAATCGAAGGGGAAGGGGGGGGTGGCCCCCGTGATAAAATTAAATGGGGCCCCGAATTTCAATGAAATCTATATCGTTTCTTTTTTTTTTTATTTTATTTACGTGTCAATCGTGTGTTTATCGTAATTTTTTTTTTACTAAATTTATTTTAATAAAAAGTAATAATAATGATGATGATGATGATGATGATTTAAAAAAAAAAAAAGGAAGGAAAAGCTACGATTGCTAGAGGTTGGAAAAAAAAATTTTTATTTTATTTAAGAATTCAATTTAATTTAGTTAAGTTAAATTTAAATTTCCATAGGGAAATGAGTAGTAGTCAATCTCCCGCCAAAATATTTCAAAAGTAGAGAGAAATTTGAATTTAACAAAAAAAAAAAAAAAAAAAAAAAGAAAAAACTCATTTTCCCGAAGGTTTTTCCCCCAAAAACTTTTTGATTAAGATGGAAAATTTTTAGACAGAAAAATGGCGGAAGAGGAGGAGGAGGAAGAGGAGGGAAGGAGGAAGTTGAAAACGTGGAATTTTTATTTTAATTAAACCGTGGGGAGGCGAGAGAGGGGTAGTTCCAGAAGGAAGAAGAAAAAATAAATAAATAAATGTTTATGTATAAATACCTGATGTTACTCTTGGAAATTTTTCAATGTGAATATGAGCATATTTTTCAACTCTTTCTTCCAAAATTGATTTCTTATCAGTTTTATTCCATTGAAATATATTTAATGGATAACCTAACCTGGTTGCTTCTTCTTCCATTAATTGTCTGAAATTTTTTAAAAAACCCCATTTTTTATCCCAATCTTCTCGTGTTCTTCTTTCTCTTTCGTATAATTCTTTTCTTTTTATTTAAAACAAACAAATAAACAAACAAAAACAATTTAAAATTATTAAAAAAAAAAAAAATCAAATAATAATAATAATAATAATAATAATAATATTACCTCATTTTAAGTTCTATATTGAAATCCATTTTGCTTATTTACCATTATATTAATTTTCCTCGTCCTTTTACAAATTTTATGTACATAAATATATTTATAATAGTTAATAATAAAGTTATTGACTGTTTTTTTAATTCATCATCGTGTAAGAAAAAGTCTGGCACAACCTAAAAAAAACCCCCCTTTCCCTTTCCCTCCCTCCCCGAAAATGAACAGCAACAGCAAGAGAAACCAATAATTTATTATTTTATAAAAAATTGTCATGGTTACACCATAAACAAACAAACAAACAAACAAACGAACAAACAACACACATCCTGTAAATAAATAAATAGAATTTTATTAAAAATGTGAATTTTTTTTTTTTTTTTTTTTTAACAAAAGTTTTAAATAAATAAATAAATAAAATTACCTTCGTTAATAAAACTTACGATTAATTAATTAATTTTTAAAAACAAATAATAAATAAATAAGTACAAAACGTTTTAATAATAATAATAATAATAAACGTTTATGTATATAATTCGAACGGTTTAAATAAATAAATAAAACTTTCTTTTTAACAACAATAAATAAATTTTATTGTTTTACTTTTTATACAAGTTTTTTATTTATTTATTTATTTATTTATGTATATTTTCCTTCCATCCCTTCCTTCCTTTTACTCCCCTCCCCTTCCATCCCCCCTTCTAACCTTTCCCATACATAATTTTTATTCTCATTAAAATAAAAAAATATTTATTATTATTATTTTTTTTTTTTTAGTCTAGAACGTTCTATTATTATTGTTAATAAAAAAAAAAAAATTTCAATTTATCGATTTTTTTAAACATAAAAATTTTATTTATTTATTGTTATTACGTCACGACGTTATGATTAACATTAATAAAATATGTATTATATATTTATGAAATTTAATAAAATAAATTAAAATGGAAATTTTTTTTATTAAATCGTTTATATCACATACGAGTAAAATCTTATTTAATTAATTAATTAATTTTATCGATCCGTGCAGTTGTGTTAATTACGTTTTTGACTTTGTCAGAAATTATATAATTCCCAATGGATTTTAATAATATTATTATCATCATTATCATTTAAATAAATTTATTATGTATGTATTATTATTATTATTGATTTATACGTTTATCGTTGTTAACATGCAAATGATTTTCATTTTATTATTATTATTATTATTAGTTATCGTTGGAAATGTGTTTTGTTTTAGTCGAAAGAGGATTAATTTTACTTAAATATATACGAATTTGTAATTAAATTTTAATTTCCTTTCCTACGAGATATACGTTGTTGTTGTTGTTGTGACGTCATCACTTAAATGAATTTTCCTCAAGTATACATATACATAGGAAACTATTTGTTATTATTCTACTACTTTTATCAATCATTTTACCGCCGCGAATTTTTATTTATAAACAATAACAATATTTTTTATATTAAATAAAATATAAAATATTTTAATTAATTAATTAATTAAATTTAAAAATAAAAAATAAAATAAAAAATTTTTTTTTGTTTGTTTATTTATTATCGTTAAACGAAAACGTCACCACTACTGACACCTTGCGGTGAAACGACGAACTAAATCCCGTTTCCTTTTTTAAATTAAGAAACTTGAAAGAGAAATTTTTAAGTTTTTTTTTCAAATTGACCACAAATTTTATAGAAAAAAAAATTATTTTGTATTTAAAAAAAAAAACAATACAAAGGATTACGTTCCGAAAAGTTTTTTGTGTAGCGGTGGAGGTAAATTTTCCGCCCATTTTAACGGATTCACCGAAACTATGACCATTTCTTCACCCTCTAACCAACTTACTGAAACTATATGCTAGAAAAAATTTTAAAAAGGTTTTTCCACCGTCATCATTACATTATTATCAATATCTCTAAATTGAAAAATAAATTTTTTTGTATGAAAACCAACCTTTGATTTTTTAATTACGTTAAATAATTGTTTTTTATTTACGATCGAACTCGACGTGTCTTCTCCATCGTGTAATTTCGCTTGTTTCGCTTCGCTTTTCGACACCACCTAACAATAATAATAATAATAATTTGTCAAAAAAATTAATGAGTACAAGAGTACAAGAGTTGAGTACAAGAACTCACGTTATTTTTATCGAAAACGCAAATATACGAATCGTCGTGTACAATCAAACTTGAATTTTTTCTCGTATCGAATGTTATGCTCGATATCGTCGTGTGTAAATGACTCGAAAGAGTATCGTCGAGATTTTTAGAAAATTGCGTGTACTGTCTCTCTTTTAAATCGTATTCGATTATCTAAAAATAAATCCTTTTTGAAAACGAAAAATTTATTTACGACAAAAAAAAAAAAAAAAATTATAAAATTACCTTTAAATCCGAATAAGCGACGACAACTTGATGAGATCCTTTTCTCATAGATATGGCCGTTATGGGAACGTTATGTTTTGGCAAAGTGCAATGCAAACTCCAATCTGATATTGACCACACGGCAATGTTACTGCTACAATCAGCTGCTATCAGGTAACAGGTATCCGACGGTACCGTCAAGTGAGAAATCGTATCGGTAAAAACTACAATTAAAGAAAAAAAATAACATTTTGGAAATATTTCCAAAGGTAAATTATTAAACAATCAACGCCAATTATTTTCATTTTGTACTTTTATTTTCCAACGGTTCGATTGTTTGCAAAACGTCCGGACCTGTTTCATTAACTTCTAATATATTTATTTCGTTATTTTTCGTTACCACTGCGCAAAAATTTTTTTCTTTCAACTGATAAAATTGTATGAGTCTGCAAGGTCCAAGGTTATCAGACGTCGATGGTAATTTAATCAATGGCATAGTTTCTTCCTGTAAAACGATTTTTAAAAAATTCAATATGTCTGTTATTCTTTTACATACATTTTACCGGCATGAAACCTTACAGGTGAATATTCAAAAAAGCTGATGGATTTATCTGTGGAATAAGCCAAGAATCGTCCATCCTCGGATAGGGAAGCTGATATTATGACGTCGTTTTTCTTTGCGTTCAATTGCAATAATTTAATTTCGTTTTCATCTAATGGTATAAATGAATCGTAAGTATCTTGATCGAGAGAAACTTGTCCCAATTTCCACAATTCTAAATGTGTTAAATGCCTGAGGAGAACATACTTTTTGGATGAAACAAAAGTGGAACAGGGTCCCTGGAAAAAAATTTAACAAATTTAAAAATTTTTATTTCGATATTTTTCCCCAAGTTATTTTTTATTATAATTTATTATTACCTTTAAAAGAGGAGGAAATTTAATAAGAACTTTTGGTGGATATGAACTTAAGGCTAAATAACCATCAATACCACCAGAATAAAGTTTTTTATCAGATGATATAGCTAATGCTCTAACATCATGTTCATGAATTTTTCTTTGTCCTCCTTTAGCCCATTTTCGTCTTCCACCAGAATAATCGGAAACCTTTCCATAAATTACTATTAAAGGGTCTACACCTGGAAACAAAATAAATAAATTTTTAAAAATGTTTTTAAATGTTTTATTTGAAAATTTTTATGATAATAAATACCTGCACAATACACAGCAGATTCATCATCTGTTAGTGTCAACGATAATATGTCAGCGTCATGAGAATTATTACTTTCGATTTGTGCACCGATTTTACCATCCCAAAAACAAAGACAACCCCTAATTAATGAAAGAAAAAAATAAATAAATAAATATTTTAATTAATATTAAGAAAAAATTATAAACATGTGTCTTACCGAGAATCACCACTGATAATTGTGAAGTCACTTGTCACTGATAAGCACCATACAACTGTTTCCTGATTATTTTTATTTCTTCCAGTCATCATTTTGTGTATTGCATGCCCTGTTTCAACATTCCAAACTCTGATTACATCAACTGATCCTGTTACTAAATGCTGACCGGATTTGTCCCAGCACAGGCATAAAATTCTACCCTGTTGCTTATCCAAAAATTTATAATGTTCTAATTTATCTTCTAATATTTCTAATATGTTGATGTAACCATCTTCAGTACCACACTATTTTTTTTTTTTTTTTTTTTTAAATAATTTATTTTAGTAAATTTTGTATGAAATAAAAAAAGTAAATCTTAAAATTTAGTTACTTACTGCGACTAAACCTTTTTTTTCATTTATATCGATACACCAGGCTGGTCCACCTGTTACATATTGGGAATACTAAAAAAAAGGTATTAATTGAGATTAACATAAAAAAAATAATTTTTTAGTTCAATAAAATAATCATATTACTCACTAAAATTGATTCATTTAAACAATTATATTCAACTATGTAGCCTTGCAGTCCACAACTAAACAATCTACTACCGTACCATTTTATATCTTCAATAGAAAAATTTAAACTAGAAAAAACTTTTTGCAGGTAGGGTGTAGATCCAACATCCCAAATTTCGATTGAATTATCCGATCTGAAAAATAAAAAATAAAATTTTGAAGCTATCTAATTAGTATCGTACATTCACACAAAACTTTAAAATATTTATTATTAAAATTTCACACATATTTTAAATTAACATAAAAGTATTTTTATAAACATACCTTGACAGAGCCAATTTTTTCTTTTTTCTCTCGAGAGCCATACAATGTATGGCTCTACATTCTGGATTGTAAAACCGAACGTTATGAGCAAAAACTTCGGCTTTACCCATTTTTTTATTCGCAATAAATTACAGTGATACAATTAAAATAAAGCGACTGATTACTAAAAGCACATGCTCAAGTCATATTTACGGTTGAATTTACCACTTCGATAGTATCGAGTTCGAGATTTCGATATATCGAGTCGTAATTCATTCAATGCAGCTTTTTATTGCCGGGCTTAACTTTCAGATTTCCAATGCACTTAATTTCATTACTATCATTTCTATTTAGTTTTATTGTATGCGATTAATATTTTATCCAATCCTTATTATGTACAATATCACAGGCAATAATTATTTATTATATTTTTACCAAAATTTGAATTAGTAAAATATATAACCATATTTTGTTCGATTTATTAAAAGTAGGTGTATTGTAATGCAAAAAATATTATTCTGACCTTAATGAAAAATCCTTCAGAAGTTTTCCACATCTATTAAAATTACTTAACTTATGATAAGGATTTTAAAAATACTTTCATAAATGAAATTTCGTAAATTGTTTAATTTTTTTTTTTTAGGTTTTAGAATTGCTAACTTTCATAATGACATCCATAATAAAATTTCAAGCCATATCTGGAGCAATGGATGAATCTCCTCCTTGCTTTATATTGCAGGTATATTTTTTTTACTTTCATAAAAAATCACATTATCTTAATCATTTCTACATTTTAAATTTTTATACAATTTTAACTATAGTTATTGAAGTATGTTTTGACCATTACAACTTTTGAATAACTTAATTGAACTTTAGGTTCAACATTTAAATTTCAGTCCGATATTTTTTTAATATGTTAGTTAATACATAAATTATTATAAAATATTACAAACATAAGTTTAAAAACTTAAAAATTAACAATATAAATGTTTTTGATTAAAAATTTTTCAGGTGGATGAATTTCGTTTTTTGCTCGATTGTGGTTGGGATGAAAAATTCGATCAAGAATATATGAAAGAATTAAAAAAACACGTACCTCTTATTGATGCAGTTATATTATCTCATCCTGATCCCCTTCACTTGGGAGCTCTGCCTTATTTGGTAGGAAAGTGCAGTTTGAGTTGCCCCATATATGCAACCATTCCAGTCTATAAAATGGGACAAATGTTCATGTACGATTTATATCAGTCTCGTTACAACATGGAAGAATTTGATTTGTTCACCTTGGATGATGTGGATGCAGCATTCGATAAAATAATACAACTGAAATATAATCAAAGTATTGCCATGAAAGGTAAAGGCTATGGAATCACCATAACTCCACTTCCAGCCGGTCACATGATTGGTGGTTCCATTTGGAAAATATTTAAAGTAGGCGAAGAAGATATAATATATGCTGTGGATTATAATCACAAAAAAGAAAGGCATTTGAATGGTTGTGAATTAGAAAAAATTCAAAGGCCTTCCCTTCTCATAACTGATGCTTTTAATGCAACCTATCAACAGCAAAGAAGAAGAGTCAGAGATGAAAAATTAATGACAAATATATTACAAACTCTAAGAAGTAACGGAAACGTGTTAGTAACGGTTGACACAGCAGGTCGTGTTTTAGAACTTGCACACATGTTAGAACAATTATGGAGAAATAAAGAATCCGGTTTATTAGCTTATTCATTAGCATTTTTAAACAATGTCAGTTATAACACGGTCGAATTTGCAAAATCACAAATCGAATGGATGAGTGAAAAATTAATGAGATCCTTCGAAGGAGCAAGAAATAATCCATTTCAATTTAAATACGTACAATTATGTCATTCTTTCAGCGAATTATCCAAAGTTCCAAGTCCCAAAGTCGTATTGGCGAGCACGCCGGATATGGAAAGCGGTTTTTCCAGAGAACTTTTCCTACAATGGAGTTCCAATCCTTTGAACAGTATTATTTTAACAAGTCGAACATCTCCGGGTACCTTGGCTAGAGATTTAATTGAAAATGGCGGAGACAGAATCATATCTATAGAAATAAAAAAAAGAGTCAAATTGGAGGGTGAAGAATTAGAAGAATATTTTAAAAATGAAGAGGAAAGAAGGGAACAGGAAAGGGAAAACGTGGACGTGTCATCAGATTCGGACGATGAATTGGAAATGATTCAAGTTTCGAAAGGTCGCCACGATTTTTTAGTTAAAGATTCGAAACCTCATTCGGGATTTTTTAAAACGAATAAAAAACAAAACGCCATGTTTCCATTTTACGAACACAAAGTTAAATTCGACGATTACGGGGAAATAATAAACCCAGATTTTTACAAATTGGAGGGGGAAAAAGAAAAAATGGACGATGTTAAAGATGAAGCCATGGATGAGGAAGAAAGAGTGGAAGATCAAGAAGTTCCGACAAAGTGCATAAGTTACACGAAAGAAATAATGATAAAAGCTCAAATACAATTCATTGATTTCGAAGGGAGATCCGACGGAGAATCGATACAAAAAATTATAAGTCAAATCCGACCGAGACGATTGATATTGATCAGAGGAACTGGAGAAAGTACAAAATCTCTCGTGAACATCGTGAGCAAATCGACGGATGCGAAAATATTTGCACCGCAAAAAAAATCCGAAGTCGTTGATGCCACGACGGAAACATACATATACCAAATAAGGCTCACGGATCAATTGATATCTTCCCTGTATTTTCAAAAGGGTAAAGAAGCGGAAGTTGCATGGTTGGACGCTCAGGTACTAACAAAAAATCGAAGTGCGGATGCTAGGCCTTCGGAAGAAGAAATGGAAATTGACGAAGAATTAAAAGATGAAATTTTAACGTTGGATTTATTACCAGTCGAAGACATACCCGGACACGAAACATCTTACATAAACGAACTTAAATTATCGGATTTTAAACAGATATTAAATAAGAACAACATTAATTGTGAATTTTCCGGGGGTGTTTTAAGGTGTTGTCACGGTTCGGTTGCCGTGAGAAGACACGAAGCGGGACGTGTCATACTCGAGGGATGCCTTTCCGAAGATTATTACAAAGTTAAAGAATTACTTTGTCAACAGTACGCCATTGTTTGATCAACACAAACGAAAGAAACCCGACATTGTAATGAATTCTTTTTGTTTCAAAACAATTTTACAAAATATTTGTTTATTTATCAATCGCTAAAACAGGCGGCTGTGGGCTGTGGGGGGCTCGGGTGGTGGTGGTTGTAATGATGATGAAACCACATTTGATCACCTCCCCCCCCCCCCCGATTCGCTTCATAGTTGTAATAAACTTAAACAAATCAACATGAATTATATACACAAAAATATTTTTTTTGTTTTTTATTTATACAAAAAAAAAATCGACAATGAATTCATCATTTAAATATGAGTTTTTTTTTTTTTTTTATGCTATCCTACTCTCAAATCGATCCTTTTCGAATTTTCCCTTTTTTTTTTTTTACATTTACGTAATCGACCGTGAAAATGATAATAATAGAAAGAGAGAGAAAGAGAAAGTGAAAGTGAAAGAAAGAAAGAAGAAAATTAGAAAAATGAAATTATTTCGCAAATGTATATATAATTAAGATACACACATTGCAACATACAAAAACTTATCACAGAAAAAGTATTATTAATACATTCATTCATATACATAATATAACTTATCACTTACAGAATAATAATAATAATAATAATAATAATTAATAAAAACATGTATTTTACTCATGATAATAATAATAATAAAGGCTAATAAAATTATTAAAATTTGCGGAATGATTAAAAAAAAAAAAAAAAAAACCCTCATCATCATCATCATTATTATTATTATTTAAAAAAAAAAAAATTTGTTTAATTTTGACGATTTTAAATAAATACGTATGTTTAACTTATGTAAAATTAAAATTTTTTAAAAATCCTCATTATTAACTATTATTTATTTATCAGAAACCCACTCCCCACCCGCAAAAAAAAAAAAAAACGATCATGTTAATTATTTATTTATTATTAAACGAACTTTTAATTATATATAAAATGTTTAAAATCGGATATTAATAATAGTTAAAGTCATTTTTATAAATTATAATCATTCCGCTTTATATTTTTATTAATTAATTAATTAATTTCACATGACGATAAATAAATAAATAAATGATAAAACAATTATATGCTACTACTGTGTCACTAATAAATAAATAAATAAATTAATAAATAATTTTTTTTTGTTTTAATCCGTGGAGTCATAGTTTAATATATAAATATATTAAATAAATAAGTTAAAAAGTATAAATAAATAAATATATATATATATATATATGTAGTCACGGGTAAATAGCTTGTTCGTATATATATATATATATATATATGTGTGTGTGTGTGTGATAACTACCTACGGATAATATTATATATTTATATATACGCTTGTATTTTCATAATAAAAATTTTTTTATTTTTTATTTTATTTTAATAACGTTTATTATTATTATTATTATTATTATTAATATTTAATTTCATACAAAAATCATTTATTAAAAATTAATTAATTACGGTTATTTATTATATATATGCGTCGATACACACACACACACATTATTTAAACGATTATTTTTATAAAATAAATAAAAATAAATCGAATATTCATAATAATGATAATAATAATACATATAATAATATTTTTTTTTTGCAAATTAATTAAATGATTTTTTACAGAATTCAAATAATAATAATAATAATAATAATAATTAGTTTAATTAAATAATTAATTAAATGTTGTACGATAGTGTTAAATTTTTGTGTGTTTTATTATTATTATTATTTTTTTTCTTTGGCATTTTTTTTTAAATTTAAATGTTCAATGATGTAATAAATTTAAATTTAAATTTAAATTTAAATTATCAATTTTAAATTAAATTGAATTTTAAATTTAGACTAGAATTAAAAATACTTTTTTTTAATTTACATACATATAAAAGTTGTACGATTGAAAATTATTAATTATAATAATAATAATGATAAAATTACGAAATATTTAAATTTGATTAATATTTAATTTTTAAATTGTATTACATTAATAATAGTGATGATAATAATAATAATAATAAATATCATCGGAGTATTTAAAAAAAAAAAAGGGGGGAGTGGACTAGAAATGATAATTTCTGATAAGTTTCGACGGCATTTATTTATAAAAATTTTTTTTTTTTAAATTTTGTGCAAAAAAAAGAAAATTGTAGCAGTAGTAAAAGTAGTAGTAGTAGTAGTAGTAGTAGTAGTAATGATAATAATAATACTTAATAATAATTTTGGCCGTCCTTTAAAATTTTTTCTTTTTTTTAAAAATTTAAACTTTTTTCAATTTGAGCGTTTTCTTTTTTTTTTTTATTTACTTTTTTAAATATCATTTCCAAATTTCTCGTGTTATTTCTTTCCCTTTTTTTATGTAAAATGTAATAATAATAATAATAATAATAATAACAAAAAATTATTTTATAATAAATCCGCGAATAATTGTTTTTTTTATTCAAAATTTTTGTGCCAATAATACTTTTTATTATTATTCAAAAATTAATTAACTTTTAACTTATTAATTAATTATTTTTTTTAAAAATGATTAATAATAATAATAATTTATTCATCCTTATGTCCGTATTCGTTTTATGTATATATGTATGTATGTAATAATAATAATTTGAATAAATTTTAATTAATTAAAATAAATAAATACATGCGGTTATGATGACAAAATTTTTTTTTATCTAAATTACATTTAATTTTGCCACCATTAACCCGTTATATGGTGGTGAACCTGAGTATTTAATGTGTCCAATGGATTAATAACCACATCTTTTTTTTAATATAATAGCAAAAAAGCAATATTCAAAGTTATACACACACACACGCAGACATTTTTCTTTTTTTTTTCTTCTTATTGGTAATTTATTACTCATAAGCGACAATAACTTCGAATAAGTTCACCGATTATTTTGACTAATTTTTTTTAAACGAATATAATGCTGACAATGCTTAATGTAACATCAATTAAATGCTTTCTAATAAAGTCAAAAAACGAAAATAATAATAAATAAAAAACTACAGCTTTTCTTTTCTTTCCTTTTTTTTTGGGGGGGGGTGGGGGGATTTTAATAAATTTTACATAAATTAAAATTAAAAAATTACGACACGAGTTTATATTGGGCAGTGACTAAGTTGCTGTGAATTAAATAGACGAATAAGTTTTTTACCTTTTTTTTCTTTTTTTTAAAGACTATCATCATCATCATTAAAAAAGAAAAAAAAATTACACGTAATGCCTACAATAATAACATAATTAAATAGTTTTCATGCTAGCAGTGAAGTAGTATAAATGGATTAAACGCAAGGCTAAATCAGAATGTCATAACTTTTTGTTTTTACACGGATCATGCAGACTTTGTTCTTATTTTTTTTTTTAATTCCAGATTCTTAGGAATGAATCCCAGGACCCGGTTGCAACGGCCATACCGTCATCAGTGACTCCGAGACAGCTCACGCGATTATCGTGACCCGCCAATATCCCCGCCCTTTCACTTTTTATTGAATCCCAAACGTTGCAATTGAAATCATCGTAACCGGCTAAAAGAAGACGGCCGGATTTGCTAAATGCCACGGATGTTATGCCGCAAATAATATTATCGTGAGAATACATTGATAATTCTTGATCGGCTCTAATATCGAACAATCTGCACGTGGCATCATCTGAACCTGTCGCAAATGCTTGACCGTTTGGAAAAAATGCAATCGCGTTTATATCGGATTCGTGACCGGGAAATGTTTGCTTGCAACATCCCTCACGGATGTCCCAAAGTTTAGCCGAAGCATCGCACGCGCCTGATACAAATGTGCGCATATCGGGAGACAGAGATAAACTCATAACGTCACCCGTGTGCCCCGTGAAAGAGGTACATTGTTGACCTGTTTCAATGTCCCAAAGGGCACATGTCATATCTCCAGAGCTAGTTACAATTTGGTTGTCATCTAAGAAACGACAACAAGACAAATAACCCGTGTGACCAGGTAATTCTCTTGAAACTCTGACATTGCCCTCCCTAGTTTTTAAGCTGTAAATTGAACATATATTATCCAAGCCTCCGCAGGCGACAAATGATCCGCTGGGAGCATAAGCACAAGTCATAACCCAACTCGACCTCAATGGTATGGCATGGACTTTATTAGTCGTGTAACTGTCCCAAACTATGAGTTTACCATCTTGAGATGCAGACACCAAATTTCTCGATCCGGAATTCGAGTCAGAACCCCAGTGCATTGCATATATTTTAGCAAGATGTCCTCTTAGTGTTCTTCTCGTTCTCATTTGTATTCTTCCGATGGGTTCCATGTTGGCTGTTGCTTGAACCAAAGTTGTGTCGCATGCTGCTTTTCTGGCATCTCTAATGCAATTTTTAAGAGTTTCAGCCTCTTGACGTAAGCTATCTAGTTCATTCATTTTGAAGCTTGATACTTCACTGGAAAAATTTATTGTTAATAATATATTAAATTGTATTAAAAATGAATCAATTAATAAGAATATCAAAGTGAAAAATTACCTGTTAATAAATCTTCAAAAAAAAATCCAATTTAAAAAAAAAAAAAAGTGTCTTGTTTTAATAATTTTAATATTATGTGAGAAACCTTGTATAAATTATAACAATTCAATCATTGAAAATAATTTAACATTTTAGTAAAATGATAAAAAACATTTGAAAGTGGGGGAAAAAACCGTTAAGGACTAATAATATTCGATAATAGTTTTAAAAAAAACGACTAAACTCGAATAAAAAAAAAAAAAAAATTAATTAATCCGGTGATCACGTACGCCAAATCAAAATATTATATAATAAATTATTATAACTCTTTTCAACACAAAAATCAAAAAACTTTTTTCTTTTTTTTTTTTTAAAAAAAACAAACAGTTTAAAATAAAAAATAAAACAAATTGATAAAAACACTGATATTTAATTTATAAAAAAAAAAAAAAACACATCAGCGATTAATTTTTATTAGAAATTTTCCACCGACAACCAACCAACCAACTCCCAAGTCAATCGACGAAATTCCTGTGCTCAAAAATTTTTCTTTTATTTCCTACAGCATGAAGAGTGAGAGAGAGAGAGAGAGAAAAATTATTTCAAATATTAATTTACTCAACGGATTTAAAAAACTAATATCGCGATTATTAATAACATTTGATATTTATTATAATAATAATCACTTTAAAAACAATTTTAATGAATACAACCCTTATACATTAAACCTTTTCATTTTCAGTAAACGCCATGACACATAGAGCGCGTTCAGAAACTCATTTCTTCCAAGTCAAAAGGTTAAAGCTGCAGAAACCCTCAATGGCAACAACAAAAGAAAATTTTTTTTTGTTTTCGTTTCTTATTTATAAATTTCCTCTTTTAATAATTCCATAACCTTTATAAAAATTTTCTTTTTCCCATTATTTTAATTCGAAATTTAAAAAAAATTAATAATTATCTGTAATCTTTAAACCGAAAAAAATTGTTTTGCCTTTTTTACTAAAACTACATGTAATGATTATCATTATGTATGGCACTTTTTAAATGACCTTTTCAAAAGAATTAAGTGTCTGTCTGTTTGTTTGTTCCCTTACCTTTTATTAATTTAATTAATTATATTAATTTTAAAATTATTATTAAATAAATATTTGAAAAGTAAAAGAAAAGCAGGGATTAGGATATTTAAACCTATAAATAAATTCCAAAAAAAAATTATTTTGTATTTAATGGTTAGTCATTTTAATAGTTAATGTATATCATAAGTTACTAAATTTATTATTATTATTATTGTTATCATTATCGATAAAGT
>NW_002987853.1:334684-335590 GCF_000006295.1 Pediculus humanus corporis | reverse complement strand
TAAACAAAAAAAAAATATATATATTAATTAATTATATACAAATTGCTTTGCCTTTTTTTAATATTTAAGCAGTTTTTTTTTTTTTTTTTGTTTTATACAACAATCTGAAGATTTTATTATTATCGAATAAGATTTCAAGGGGAATTTTTTTTTTTTTTTTTTTTTTTTTCTCTATCAATAAAGCAAGTTATTAACATACTTTAAAAAATATATATATGTACAAAAACCTCCTCGACATTTTATTTTTTTAAAAAAAAAAAAACAAAAAAAAAAAGTAGTGTAGGTAAGGGCGGTTACTCTCTCGAATTTCCAATGATGGTAAGAATCGACATGAAAATATTAACAATGTCCAAATATAGAGTTAATGCAGCAAACACGTATTCTTCAGGTGAAATTGAATATTTATGCTTGCCTCCCATCATCATTTGGGTATCGAAAATAAGGTAGAGTGAAAATAACAATGCTGCTAGGCATGAATATACCAACGTCACTATTTTCATCTGAATAATATTTGAAAAAAAAAAAACAAAAAAAAACCAATTGTAATCATATTGAATTAAATATTAAATATTAATAATTATTTTGAAAAAATACAAACTTTTATGAACATTGCGCAAATTCCAAATACAAACAAAACTATACAACAAACAAACAATCCTCCACGCATAAGAGTGAAATCCCATTTTGTTTGAAAAGCAAAAACTGTCAAGGCAAAGCAAACGACGGCAGTGATAGCCACAGCCAAGAACACCTAAAATTTAAAATTTTAATAAAGTAATATGTAAATCAAAGAAGAAATATTTTTCGAAAAAATGATGAATAACGACAACTTTTTGGTAAAAGAGCTAAAAGATGGATATTGTTTACCTCATTAGAGCGAATGTACTCGCAGCTATGCCCAACAGA
>NW_002987853.1:333262-334664 GCF_000006295.1 Pediculus humanus corporis | reverse complement strand
ATACACTCTCGTATCATTGTGAAATAGAAATAATGCGATGAAACCCAAAGAAACTACGAGCTGACACATTAATATTCCATAGACTTTTCTATAATATAAAATAAAAATCTATCTAAGTCTCGTGGTAAATAATTTTAAAATAAAATAAATTCGAAAAAAAAAAAAAAAAAAAAACCTAAAAATTTACCTAATAAATGCATGTCGAACGGACTTTTCGGAAAATTCAAATCCGGAAACGTCACCCGCTTCCCCACCATAATTTGTACCGTACATATTTGGTGCTTGCGGAGGAGGTTGACCGCCATAAACAGAATCGTATGCTGGTGGAGCACCAGGTTGCAAACCTCCGTAACCTGGTTGTTGATAATCTGATTTAGGATATCCCGGTTGAGGGTAACCTGGTTGAGCGAATCCCTGTTGAGGAAAACCGCCGCCGCCGCCGCCACCACCAGGTATTTGAAATCCTGCCGGAGGGGGACCTACAGCAAAAGGAAAACTATTAAAAATCCCATTTTATACATTCACATATATATATACATGGGTGTGGTATTTCCATGCACCTGTTTAATTAAAATTAATAAACGTTTACAAAAGGAAAATTCATTTAGAAGACACACACACACACACACACACACACATGTTTTACATATTAAAAAATAAATAATTTTCCCCTTCCCCTCCCCCCTCCCCTCTCTCCCATGATTATAAGTTGTTTTTTTTTTTTTTTTAAATAATTACATAAGCCGAGTAAAAATAAAATTAAATCACCAAAGTTGAGAAAGAAAAAAATAAAAATTATCTTATCAACAGGTAAATATAACTTATTATTATCAACATAAGCCTTTGTAGGTGTTATCACAAATAAAATCAATATTTAAATTAAATTTACTAAACATACATATATATATTATTATTATTAATTATTAATTAATTATTAATAATATGAAAATTGCAAAGGAAAAAATATAAATTTATTTTATTATTTTCCGTTTGATTCGTTTTCAATAAAAAAAAAAAAAAAAAAATTTAGTTTTGTTTAGTGATGAAATTAACATGTAAGCATCATAAAAAAAAAATTAGTCATCATGACCTTAAAAAAAATCGACAAAATTAACACAAAACTAAAAAAACAATATAAAAAATATCATAAGGAATATAATAAAATAAAATTTTCGATAGCAAAAATTGAAATGAAAATATTGTCGCAAAAGAACGATGAAAAAAAAAAACAATTCATTTTTTATTATTATTATTCGATATTATCACTTTTTTAATTACCAATAAAAGTAGAATTTTAGATAAAATTTAATACAATATTATTATCTTTAATAATTTTACCTTTCCTTTACCGATTAAGTAACAATAGTCTTTTTCCTACTTTAAGTTATTCATTATAAAAACG
>NW_002987853.1:308995-332918 GCF_000006295.1 Pediculus humanus corporis | reverse complement strand
ATCGAAGAAAACTGCCAGAAGATCCAGACATGAAAAAAAGACAATGAAGAATTACTTTAAAGAACCCCAGATTCATTATAACAATTTTTATCTAATACAAATCGATTAAAATTAATTTTACATGTTCGTTAAATAATAATGATGATGAGAAAAAAGACAAAATTACACGTTGAATAATTTCAAATTAAAAAAGAAAATTTTTCTTATCAGAAAAAAATACCTACATTATGCAAATACGTATCAATCACATATTTTGCGTATTTTGTCAAACCTAAAGCGATATGTTGCAATAATTAATTATTATTATTATTTTTTTTTTTTTTACTTATTTAAAATTTAAATATAATTAAGTTTTATATGTATGCCCTTCGATAGTTATTCGTCTAGAAAATTTATATTTTTTCAAGAATAAAATGAAAAATTTTAATTAGGGCTTACCTCTAGAAAAATCGATATTTTATTATAGAAAAAAGTAAAACGAAAAGAAAGTCAGTCAGATGACAAAATTTTTAAAATCCCATTTCTTATTTTAAAAAAAAAAAAAAATGATTTAAAAAATTAATTTACCTTACTGAAAAATGAATTCTTATTTAATTAATAACTTTGTTAAAATAATTTTATTTTCGTTACACAAAATAATAAATAATTAATAAATATAACACAAAATATCCTCCCGTATTGAATAAAATGTACGCTTAATATGACATCTGACGATCAGAGCAAATTTCAAAATGGCTGCCGTCATTAAAATCATTTCAGAAATTTTTTTTTTTGCATCGAGTAAAAATAAAATTATCGAACCGTTTATTTTAAATTTATTTAAATATCAATAAATTAAATAATTTTGGTAAAAACTTAATTTTAATAAAAAAAAAATATAAGAACGAATTAAGAAAAATGTAAAAAATAAAAATATTTCGTGGACCAATGAACGATAGCAAAAACTTTCTCGACCTAATTTCAAAGTTGATTTAAAAATAAAACAAGTTTTTCCAAAAATATTTTTTTTTTTAATTAGGCCATACGTAGCTAAAAAGAATCCTTGTTTTTTTTTAATCGATATCAAATTTAAAAAAAAAAAAATTAAACAATTATATATTTGTAAAAGTTTCACGACTTATTCGCAAGACTAATTTTCTTTATTTTAAATTGATAAAAATAATTAACTTGAAAACATTTATTAAACTAAATATTGAAATCGATGAAAAATTATTTTCTCTAATTTTTTTTTTGAGGTTACCCACCGGTAAATATTGATTAAATTCTTGCGTGACTTTATTTTCTAAAAAAAATTTTTAGTAATTAATTAAACTTTCTTTTTTTTCAAAAAAAAAAAAAAAAAAACTAGTTCGGCCTAGTAAAAAAATTTTATTATTGCGTGACCGCGTATCGAATTTAAATAAAAAAAACCGTTTTTTTACTTATAAAAATAATTTCGTAAAAAAATTCAATTTTGTAAATATAACAATAATTATATATATATATTTATTAGTTAAGTATTGTACAATTAAAAATATTATAAAAAACAAATTTTGAAAATCTATTTTTAAAAGTTTTAATTAAATGATAATATATATAAAAATCATTATTATTTTCATATCACTTTCTTTTAAAAAAAAAAAAAATCACATTGCTTTAAAGCTTATTATTATTATTATTATAATGGAATGACAGAAAATTAAAATTTTAAAGCAATTATTATTAATTAAAATGAAACAAAACAAAAAACAAACAAAAAATTTTTGTTTATTATGTACAAATATATATATATATTAATCAATGATAAAATTTTTGTTATATTTGTAACCTTGAATATGTTACGTCAATCACGGTACGAACCTTCCTTCCTACCTACTTCCTATATTATATACCTGATGACATCATTAGAAAATTCTTTTTTAAAAAAAATAAAATTTTTAATTTCAATATAATTACCTTCTCTAATTATTATTATTATTTTTATTTAAAGTAATTTATTATAATAAATGTTTTATTTAAAAAAAAAAATAATCACCAAGCATACGGTTACTACTCGTATAAAGCAAAATGATTGTTAATACATAAAATACATAAATAAAATTATTATTAATATTATTATTATTTTTTTTTTATTTTATTGAATTGTCAAAACGAACGAACAAACGAGTGGATAGTAAGTAACGCAAATAAGCATAAAAATTATTAAAAATTATGCAAAAAAGTCAATTATTATTATTATTATTATTTTTATAAATAATCTCTAAACCCTTTAATATACCGTCTTTTCAGGTATTCAACAACAGCAAAAAAAAAATTATAAAAATAATTCAATTATAACAAATTGATAAAATAATAATAATAATAATAATTTTTTGACGATCCGTTCGTTTTGTTGTAATTTAAAAGCGCCATCTTTTTTTTTCTTTTCCTACACTAATTAGCCTTTTGATAAAATAATAATAACCTTGAAAGAAGCATTTAAAAATTAAAATAAATTTTTAAAATTATAAAGTAAAAAAAAAAAAAAAAAAAAAAGAAAATGATGATGATACGTTTTTTAAAATCAAATCTCTAAATCCAAATAAAATTTTAAATTATTATTAAGATGAATAATACTTGAAAGCGAGCCATTCTCATGAATTTTTTATTGTTCTTTTTTCGACATTGCTTGCTGGTATGATGGTGGATGCTCCTGTAAAAAATTTTTTTTGTTTATCGTTTCTCTGATAAAATTTTAAAACTTGATAATGATTTAATCATTTACTTACGTAATATGATGGGGGAGGCACATAAGCAAACTGAGGCTTATTGGGATCATAATAAGCTGATTGAGCAGCTTCAGCTGCTTTCGGATCTAAAACAAATCAAAAACAAATTTTTTTTTTTTTTTTTTTCTCGTAATCATGCATAAATTTTTTTAAAAACTGAATTCAAGTCAACAATTTAATCGTTTAATTAAACATTATAAATTAAAGTACTTAATTTAATGTAATTGAACTACGAGAAATTAATGAAAAGAGGCAAACTTAAGTTAAAAAGATAGCCTTGAACCCATATTTCATTATTATTATTATTATATAATTACATGCATGCCTATGAAATAAGCAAGGCTTGGTTTTAAAAAATATTTTAAAAAATAATAATAATTTTTGATGTGAAATAATATCGAATTTTTAAATAAAATTGGTTACCTGGTGGTGGTGGACCAGAAGCTCCAGCGTAGGGATCACTTGGTGGTCCGAAAATTCCAACATATGGTGGAGGTGCACTAGTCATAAACACAGTGTTGGCTGAAATTAAATACAGTTCATAAAATCAAATGTAAAAGTTGAATTATTTTCAAGTATGATGATATTACTACAAGTCCATTCTCCTAAATATATCAAATGATTAAAAAAAAAAAATAGAAATCTAAGTGAGCACTTACGTGGAGGTGCATTTGGAAAAGCTCTGGTGGGAGGCACCCACCCATAATATCCATTCGGTTCGGGATGATAGGCTGGGGGTGGAGCTGGATGGAATGGTCCTTCTGGACTCACATAAGGAGGTGGAGGTCCATAAGGTGCATTTCTTTTAGCTGAAAATCACACATTATTATTGTAAAGCAATACTTCAAAAACAATACTAGAAACATTGCAAAAAAAAAAACATCATCTACAAAAATATCAAATCAAACAAAATTAAAAAAAAAACCCAAATCAAATTAAAATAAAAAAGAAAATTTTTTTTGTTACCGAATGAAGCAGCTTTAAGCATTGCTTGGCCAAAATCGATGGCACCACCAGATTTAAAAACTAATTTAAATTTTGCTTGTCCAGACCAATTACCATTAGGCTGAGCCATAACAATCCCTTTTATGTAATTAGCACCAAACACTGGTTGTTCCAAACCAACCTAGTAATTTTAATAATTATTTAATTTTTAGTGCACAAAAATAAATTCAAACAATTTAAAATATTTCATCTGATTAAATATATAAAAAATAAACTGTTTAAAATTTTCTTTAAAAATATAACACTGTGATAATAATAGAATATTTAAATTATCTATACAAATACAAACAATTAATTACCTCTCTCATAGTGACAAAAGGAAAACTGAATGATTTAAGCATGTCATTTTTTTTCTTATTATTGAAAATCATACGATGGGTTGTCAAATAAATTCGACCACTTTTTGATCCCTTAAATTCTTGTTGATTTTGACCAGAAAATTCCATAGTAACATCATCAGAGTACAAAATTATTCTACGAAAAAGAATTTTACAAAACATTATTATATATAAATAAACAATTAATAATTAATTTTTTTTTAAATTATTAAGATATTTAAAAATTGTAATGAGAACAATAAAAATTGTATTCTTTATAATATTGATTTAAGATTAAAATTGAAAACACCTAATACGTTTATACATATAATTTTTTAAATAAAGAAAGTTTTTCTTTCTTTTTAAGATTTTTAAATATTACGTTTAATTTTTTAAATATGAAAATTTTTGTTGGGTATTGTTTTAAGGAAAATTTTAATCCCTTTAATACCTGTGCAGATATTTAAGGAAAAAAAAACAACAAATTGCGCAATATTTTTTTTTGCATTAAAAAACACAACTTACTGTTCTCCTGAATGTATAAGAACGCCATTATCATTGGCGTGAGCCGTATTTAAAGACATGGTATTAAACCAGAAAACAGTTTACAACTTAAAATTTTTTTTTTTATTGAAATAAAGATATTCGTACTGTAAATGAAGACCGACAGCTGTTTAATGAGACTTGTAGTTATCATTTATCAGGGCCCTTGAAAAATTTGGTTTCTGAACGTTCTTTAAATTATATTTACTCAGTCCCGCCAAAAATATGTTGATGAACAATTTTGATTTTATGAATTGAAAATGAAATAATATTTGAATGATTTTTATTTTTTATTTTTTTCTCAATAAAGCACGATAATCTTATAACATTATTGTTAAGCATTGTTGTTCGTTTATTATCAAAGCAGGTTTGTTTAGTTTTTTTTTTCACAATTATCATAAAATAAAAATATTGAAGATTAATAAAGTTTTTAAATGTACCTTTGCATTTAGGGCATCAATCATGGAATTTAGTACGATAGGGGGAACCAAAAAAGTTACTTCTAAAAATTTTTTATTAGAAAAATATCCTTTAGATTTAACAATGTATCTAGAGCCTCCTGATGAACGAGTGCCCGTAGATGAAATAAGAGAAATGGCTGTAGAAAGAGTTAAACTGTTTAGGGCGTTTGAAGTAGCTTCAGTTAAACTTGGAAATGGTTTTAATTTCAAAGAATTAGCAATCGATGAAATGAATAAACAAGGTTTAAAATATTTTATGCCTCTGGTTAAAGGGTATTCTGATCCTGAAGCTAGAAGAAGAGATTATTTATCTCATTACATGTTAAGAATATGTTATTGTCGTACTGAGGAGTTAAGAAAATGGTTTGTATCTAGAGAAATGGAGTTTTTTAGATTAAAATTTTTTAATATTGAAAACAAAGAAGATATTACATTGTTTATGAAAAAAAATGGTTTAAATTACACTTCAATATCTGATGAAGAAAAACAATCGCTTTCCACTCAACTTATAAATTCATCGATTAGACATATTAATTTGGATGCTGTAAATATTTATAAAGTGCATTTTTCTCAAGTTTTTGATTTAATTAAAAAAAGAAAAGTTTTCTTGAAATTAGGAAATGCATATATTCCTCAGACTGATTTGCATTCTGTTATAAGTTCAGTTTTTAAAAAAAATCTTATCGAAGAATTAGAAGACATTTGTAAAAATTTATCAATATATGAAAGTGATCAAAGAGTGAGTGCTATTGTGAGAGGTTTACATAATTGTTACACAGGAAAAGATTATTGTAAAAACACTGAGAAAACAGAAATCGCAATTGAAAATTTGGATGCATTGTCTATGAAATCTTATCCGCTTTGTATGAAAGCAATGCATGATACATTTAAAACGACTCACCATTTGCGTCACAGTGCAAGACTTCAATATGGATTATTTTTAAAAGGTATAGGAGTTAGTTTGACTGATTCATTAAAATTTTGGAAAATGGGTTTTACTCAAAAGCCTGATATAAACAATGAAGTATTTGAAAAGCGTTATGCATATTCCATAAGACACAATTATGGTAGTGAAGGCAAGAGAGCTAATTACACTCCTCATAACTGCTTAAAAATAATTAACACGCCTGTAGGACCGGGAGAAAATCATGGTTGCCCTTTTAAACATTATGATAGTGATTCCCTTAAAAAAATGCTTTTGAAATCAGGAATATCAACATCGGATATTCTGAACATTACAGATTATGCGACAAAAGGACATTATCAATTAGCATGTACAAGATATTTTGAAGTGACACATAATATAACAAATGCTAATGGAATAAATCATCCTAATCAGTATTTTGAAGACAGTCAAAACCTTTTAAATGGCACAAAACCTAAAGAAATGAAAAAACAAGAAACTTCCAATCAAAACTATAAATTTGAACCTGATTGGGATGACAATATTGATTTAACAAATATATCTGATATTATAAATAATGCAAACGATACAAAAAATGACAATTAAATATTTTAAAAAAATCACAATTACTTACTTGTTTAACAATACTCTGCAAATAATTATTATTATTATTATTATTACAAAAAACAAATCATTTTATTACTTTAAATTTTTCATTGTAGTTTCTACCTTTCTGAAAAAAAAAAAAAAAAAAAAAATATATATTTTATAAATTAGTACAAAACTTTGTTTTTTAAAAGTTAATTTTTTTTAAGTTTATAATTTCCTTTCCGTCTTGAATAAGTATTTAAAAAACTGAAATATAAAAGGAACAATTTTATTAATTATGGCAATTAATTTCATCTGAATTACGTACACAAATTACATAAAATAATAATTCAATTTTTTTTTTTTTTTTTTTTAAGTCATTTGTATTTCGTCTATTGATTTTGGTACATCTTTTTCACTTATAGGTTTGCCAACAAATGATAATTTATCTGGTTGTCCTGGAAATTTTGCTTCATTCTATAAATAGAAAGATTAATATAAAAATTTATTTTTTTTTAAAGTTAATAATATAGTTATATAATTGAACTACAAAAATTTAAATAGTCATGCTTACTAAAGAAGCTCCTCTTTCTTCAAGTATTTTATATGCAAAATTATTAAGCTGCAAAAAAAAAAAAAAAATTTATTATTTTGACAGAATTTAAATGTTCCTAAATTTGATTTAAAAAAAAAAAAAAAAAGCAATTACTGACCAAAATTCCTTTCGGCAATGCTATCCCCTGAAACCTATATATATTTTCTTTACCATTATGATATCCGATAACATTTGTTATGGAACATTTTCCAAAGAAAGATGTATCTGCAACCATTGGTCCATTACTTATATCAATATGATCATTTACTCTGTATAATGTTATCATTTTATCTGAAATTTAATAACATGGATTGTGCAATCGATTTACCATATTTGATTAACAATTATTTTTTATATATATAAAAGGCAAATTACCTTCTGCTTGCCTAGCAATTTCAGGAATTTGAGCCAATTTGTATGGATTATCCTCGAATATCTCAATGGCAATAGACTTTTTAACTTTTAATCTTTCAATTTTATGATTGCCTTGCACGAATAAAATAAATTCAGCTGATAAAATACGTAATTCATCAATGGTCGGAACCCAATTATCAACATTCATTACAACATCGTAAATAAAGCTACCGCTTTTAACTGAAAATTTTTTTTTAAAAATTTTTTATCATTCATGAAAAAGTATTAAAAAATTTATTTAAAAACTTACTGTAAGGTGGTGGAAAACTGTGTAAATGAATTTTTACATTTTCTTTAAAAGCTTTACTTATAACAGCACCCAAAACAAAACTTCCAGTTCTCCAAAAAGCTTTGTTCAAACTGTACGGATCTTCATCTTTGAAAGTTAAAAATTGAATTGTACATTCTCCTGGAAGTGGTCTATGCATATCCCATAAAAACTCATCATTAATCAATGCTAAAGCAGATTGTTGACACACTGGAAGAGAAATATCTAAAAAAAAAAAAAAAAATTTCTACATTAATGATTAATTGATCGCTGATGAAATTTTTTCGATCATACATATAAATTGAGATAATAATAAATGAAAATTACGCTTGCAACAATCATATGGAGTAGATATATCTTTGTTCATTAACAATTCAAGGTTTTCTGTAGAAGTTTTAACTTGAATCGGAATCTTCTCCACTCTACCAATTGCTTCAAGCTGCCTTTCCTGCTCTCGAGTAAATATTAAATTTTTTCTTTCTATTATTTCTAGATTTGAATTAGTAACTTGATTGCAATTCCCTAGAAAAGAGAGTAATTAAAATATTTATGAGTATTTACAAAAAAAAAAAAAACAGTACTTCAATAAAACAAATTAATTTTTTTTTTTTTTTTTTTTAAAAAAAAGCAGTAAATTTACATTTAATGTATATAAAAATGTATTTTTTCAACTTACTACTAAACGAAAAGAAACCTGTCTGTTTCTTTTCAAGTATTTGTTTCTTAAGATGTAATGTGAAAAGCCGTCGAAACATTTTAAAAATTTTATTATTTTCTAATAGAAATATTTTATTAAATATTATTAAATATAAAGCATTTACATTTTATTTAAAAGTAAAGTATTTTTTTACAGGCAGTATTATATATTTTTAAAATATAAAGATTGCCAACCTAATTTAACCAAAAAATCAAATAAACCTTTACTTGATATTTACAATAAGCTGATATCTATTTAATTTTAAAAAAAAAAAAAATTTTAATTAAATTACTGTTGTTATTTTATTAAATTATTATTTAAAAATATATTTTGTAATGATTTTGTTACTACTATAATAAGCACAATAATAATAAAATTCATAGAATAGACAACGTGTTTTCTTTTTAAAAAAAAAAATGTTTTAATATGGCTGATAATTTGTTGTTAGTGTTAAAGATTTTCTTGTAATTTAATATTGTACAAGAAATGTTTGATTTTTTGATGTGAAAATTTTTTCTAAACTCAATATACAATTTTTACATCTTACAATTATTAAGAGTATGAAAAATTGTTTGTATATTCTAATTAAAAATGAAAGAATATAAATTTCAGCCGTATGTCTTAAAGCGCCTGGACCCAAGGAACGAAAATGAAGAAATTCCAAAAGGTAGAAGTGGTCACAGAATTGTTTCCGATGATTCATACGTATATTCTTTTGGGGGTTTCAATCCATTTTTAGAATATGATCAGAACCCAGTCAATGATACATTTTCCGAAATGAATTTATTTAAAGAACTGTGGAGGTTTAATATTGCTTGTAACGAATGGGAAAAACTTTCTCATTATACACCTACTTTACCAAAAGAACTTGCATCAAATGCTGTGGTTATGAAAGGAAATACTTTACTAGTTCACGGAGGAACTGGTGTCCCTTTTGGACATCATTGTTCTAATAAGACATATATAACAAACCTTAGGGAAAACAAGGCTTTAAAACTTCTTGAAACTAAAGGCAATCATCCTCCTCCTCAATACGGTCAAGCTATGGTTTTGGATGGTGATAACTTATATGTTGTCGGTGGAACTTCAGGTTTTGAATATTCAGCCAACATTTATTGTTTAAATTTAAAAACATTGATATGGAAGCCTGTTTATATTCACAAAGGGATTTCATGCAATGAACCACAGGGAAGATATAGACATGAAATTGCTCTTTATGATTCTAAAATTATAGTTTTAGGTGGAGGTACAGTCCATAATGTTTTCGAATTGCAGGTACTGTAATATGTTTATTTATTTAAAAAGTTTTTTTTCAAATTCATAACTGCACCAATTTTTTTTTTTTTTTTTTTTACTAATTTTAAACAAATCTAACTATTTTAGCATCTCCCGGCATATAATTTAAAAAAAAATTGTTGGGAAATTCTCACAACTTTAGGTGATCTAAATGATACGAGTAGTGATAGCAATCATAGAGGATTTCCAGCACCTAGAAGATGTCATGGTAGCATTCAAACAGTTCCAGAAGAAGGTGAAGATCCAGAATTTATATTATGTGGAGGATATAATGGAGTTCAGATTTTTTCAGATATATGGAAATTAAATTTAAGAACTCTACAGTGGACCAAATGGCAAGAAAAATTATTATACCCTTTGAATTTTCATTCTGCAAGTTTGTCTCCTTGTGGGAAAATGTTTATATTTGGCGGTATACATGAAATATTTAATGAAGGCAGACATGTTATGACTTATAGAACAAATGCAATATTTTCAAATTGGATAAAAATACCTAAATTAACAGAAATATGTTGGGAAGCTTTATTGTTTTACAGTCCTGGGCTCATAAAACTTCCCAGATTTCAACTTTTGAGTTGTGGTATACCTATTCAATTTGTTGATAGAATAAAAACCAGTTAAAATATATTTTAAAATTTAAAAAAAATTGTTTTTTTTTTTTTTTTTTTTTTTATTTTCGACCCATTTGAGTAACCAATTAATGTAATTGTATCAATAATGCGAAAAAAAAAATTTTGAATTAGTTCTGCGATACCGTCGGAAAAAATCTTTTAAACAATGTTGGTAACCCTGAAATCAAATTTAATTTAACTTTAACGTCTATGGTTACGTAATAAAATTTGTATTATGACAATAAACGGTATAAACAAAGTCGAAATTTTTTTTTTATAATGAATTCTGATAATATTCTTGAGGTATTTCCTACCGCCGAAGAATTATCTTTAGTTAGAACTAAAATTAAATGTCCTCAAACAGGATGTGAATCGGTTTTTTTATCAACGTCAAATTTAAATATGCATTTAATAAAACGTCATAAAATCGCTAATAATGGTTTGACGAAAAAAAGTGAAATGCAATTTTTCTGCCCAGTAGAATCTTGTTCTTATTTTAAAAAATCTAAAAAACATTTTACTAAATTAAAATACTTGAAGCAACATTTTTTAAAAGTCCACGCTTCTAAAGACTTATCCTGTAATAAGTGCGAAAAAAAATTTTCGACAGAAGCATTTAAATCATCTCACATGAAACACTGTGGAAAATTATTTACTTGTACTTGCGGGTTAAATTATACTTCAAGTGAAGCTATATTAACTCATTGCAAAAGAAAAGGTAAAGGACATATTTTTTTGGAAGAAAAAAATAAAAATGTTTCCGATAACAATAATTATGATGTAAATTTCACAACCGAAACCAAAACTATGGGTAAAAAACCTGAAAGACTCATCTACCCTAAACTTTCCAACGAAATGTCTTTTCCCATTCATTACATAGCTGCTGTAGCATTAAGTGAATTGTCATTGCCATGCAATCTTTCTAAGGTTGTAGATAAAGGCATTCAAACGGACTTATCAGATTTAGCATCAGTTAAAAATCATAAAAATAATACTATTCTATTTAAAACTGAAAAGAAAAGAAAAAATTCTCAACACACTCAAACTATTAGTAAATTAAAGAAATTAAAAATATCAACTCAAACTCAAACAAGCATCGATTATTTAAAACCGAAAAACAAAAATAATGTTAAAACTATAATAAGAAAAAAGAAAAAAAGTATGGAAACACAAACCAAAGATTATTTAAAAAGTCCAGAGAAATTTACCACCAAACTTCAATACAGTTTGGAATCAAGTTGTGATCAGTGGACAAATACAATACCAATGGATAGCAGTGTGAAAAATGAAATTTTATTAGAATCTAACAATAAATCTGATATTTTGGAAGAAATAAAAGAAGTCAATGAAAGTGCAATACTAGTAAAAAACAATGAAAAAAAATGGATCTGGGATAATCATTTCTTTGTTCATCAGGATAAAGTTTTAAGTTCCGAAGAATCGAAAGGAGAGGATCCAAAATCAGAGTTACTTAATATAGCTACTGAGTTAAATAATTTGTATAACAAAGAAATGAATCTTGCCGAATTTACTCCTTTGTCTGAAAAAAATAAAAATCAATGTCTATCCGAACAGGGGTCAGACAGTCAAATGTTTGATTTAAATAAATTGTGCAATATTGAAACGCAAACGGAAATTGATACGTTTCTCATGGAATGTGGTGGAGATGAAGCATTCACACTTTGTTCGACAACAGAAACTCAAACCACAGATGATTTCGATTCTCTTTTATATTCTAACATGTGTACTCAAACATGCGAAGAAGTAGATCTTTTATTTAATTTCAATTTTGTAAATAATCAAACTCAAACATCATGGCCAGAATTGAATGATTGTTCTGAAATAAATTAATATTAAATCTTAAAATCCACCTACTAAAAATATTCGAACAAATTTATCTACAAAATAGTTTAACTGACTTTTTTTTAAAATATATTATTCCATTTGTTATTTTTTAAATTTATTATTTCTTTCCTTAATTCGATAAATGTTTTTTTTTAGCAGTTATTATAACCTAACTCATTAGAATAAAAAATTATATTTAATATTGAATTTTGTGTTTAACTCCTCAAAAAAATAAAATTTTAAAATTAAAAAGAAAACAAATTACTTATTATATTTGGAAACCCTTGCAATTTAATGAAATCATTTGTAAAAAATCAATTCTCGAATAAATATTTAATAATTTTTTTATTGTTAATATTAAAAAAAAAAAAAATAAATAAATAAACTGGTAAATCAAAAATGCCCTAAAATTTTTTCTTGGGTTTTTTTTTTTACAGAAATATTTATTTAGTCTACATTAATTTTTTTTGGAAGATGATAACTATTTTCCATACTGAATATATATATTTACTTGAAACCGAGTCATTTAGCACTGGAAATATTCATTTTAATATTAGCTACAGGTGAACAAAAGTAAAAAAAAAAAAAAAACGAATTTGTTCGAATATTACGGGTAAGTAGTAAGTAGGCGATCTCTGATTTAAGATTTTTTCCAACTTTTGAAACATCACCTGGGATCGTTTAAATGAAGTATATTTCTGGCCTGAAAATTAACCGGATGAAATCTCGCAATGTATTTAATTTAATAGAATCGTAGATTTGAAAAAAAAAAAAAAAAAATTAAAATGGCGTACTTACCGTTGAAAAAGCAGCACTGACAACATCTTTTGCAACGGTTGAAGCTTCACTTCCACTGCTAATAATGTGTTGAATTTGTATGGCTTCGACTAATCTTCTGTCTAGAAATTTCCAAGTTTCTTGAAAATCCGTCGATTTATCTTGAATCATGTATAATTCCGTTACTTTGTAAATACCACTAACTCCGATTCTACGTATGTACCAATTAAACTACAATAAAACACGAACTTTGTGCAGTTTGATTTCAAGTTGATGAAAACACTTAATCAATAAAAAATTAGATAATATTTGTCGTACGTCTACGGATTTATCACCAGCGTAGAAACATATATCGTCGCTTAATGCAAGTAAATTGGCAAGAGCGACAGGAACATTTGGCGGTAAACTCATAATTGCAATTGCTTGCGGCCATTTTTGAATGTAAGGAATAAGCATTCTCAACCGTACTTCTATTGAATCTCTAATAAAATCTTGCGGTTCTTTAATTCTAAAAAAAATTAAAACACTTTGTGATACTTGGTTACTTTAAAAAGTAAAAAAAAAAAAAAAAAAAAAAAAAAAAACATACGTTTGAGGATTATCCGTAGCTTTTATCATGTAGTCTTTCAATTTTTGATTACATTTTACATAAAAATAATTAATTACATCTGCTCCACCGTTTGGAAATATTCCATTTGCTATCCCTGGATACCCTACAGATTCAGCACCTGGGGGGAAAAACAAAAAAAAAAAAAAAAAAAAAAAAAAAAACATTTAATTTAAAAAGTCAAAGGGTTTTAATTATGTAAAATTACAAAACAAATAACAGGGTAAATGCCTTAAATTTTTTTTTTTTTTTTTTATTAAAAAATACCGTTGCTTATGGCTTCTCTAGACCATCCGTGAACGGGTACAAAGTCAAGGGAAGCATTTAATATTTTTTCCCTAATATTACTCTCATACTGATGATCATCTGAGGAATTTTCTTTTTTATCTTGATTATCATTTTTTGTTGAACAATTTCGTATTTTAAAAAAACAACAGCGAAACCCTAAAAAAAAAATGAAATTATTTGTGAACTCCTGAAATTTTTTTAAAGTTTTAATCTTTAATAAATTTTTTTTTCCTCGAGAAGAGTTTTGTTTATATATATATATATATATATATATATATATATATATATATATAAGAAAATTTGTATGGGATTAAATAAAAAAAAAAAAAAAAAAACTTCTTTTCTAAAAAAATTTTTTTTTATTTCGCATCTAACTAAGAACATTCTTGTATACATTCCATTAATCGATTATGCAATAAATCAATCAAATCAACTGCATTTAAACAAGACATGTAAGCAGTTTTTTGCTGTTCCTTTGTTAATTTTGGTAAAGTTTGATTTTTAACTGTAAGTTCAATATCTAAATCAGATTTGGACAAATCTGATTCATTCCTTTTATCATTCCCTTCTAAATCCTTTAGTTTCATTTCATAATATATTTTTGAATTTTTAATGTTTTCCTTTAATGGCACTAAAAACTCTGCATTGATTTTAGTAAAAAAACGTTTTATGTCTGTCACATCATCCTTATCTCTTAGAATTAAAAATTTCAATACATTCAATGATGAAATAATGTGATCTGCATTCTCAACTAAATCAGTCTTAGAATTATTCTGTAAGAAACAATACTGTTTTAATAAATCAAACAATAACTTTCCTTTATAATATTTCACATATTTGTGATATAATTTTAAATTTTTCGATAGTTCCAAAAAATTAGAAAGTAATTCTTTGATAAGAACAATTAAATATCCCAGAGTTCCAGAATGATCTATTAATGTTCTTATTCTTAGCAGTAATAAATATCTGCCTTCCCAATTAAAACATGTTATGTAGCTTTTAAAACAAGTTAAAGCTAAATTACGATTTTCTTTCACTTGAGAATAAACCATTATGCTATTTAAATGCATAAGAATATATTTATGACTTGAAAAATACAAATCTGCTTTTTCCAAAGAGTGAACTAATTGATCAAGTAACAATTTTAAAAATTTCAATCCATTATTTGTAGCTGTGTTTGTTTTCTTTTCAAAAAATGGAATTGTTACGTATATTAATGATAACATAATATGTTTGGGATTGTAAACCATTGGCAATCTAATATCTTCATGTTCATTTTCACTAAAAATTGAAAAAAAAAACATGCCATATGATAAATTAGACACTACTGTTATGTCTTCAAATGGATTCACATTATATGCGACATTTGTGACATCGCATCCATTAAGAAAACCATCATTGCATTCATCAATTTCTGATTTACTAGATTTCGATTTTAAATCGCTAACATTTATAGCACGAAAAAAAACATATTGAAGAAGATGCATTGGATTAGAAATTAATTTTAAAATAAGACTCTGAATTTTATATTTATAAATTTTCATATCTGGTACTTTATCTATGTTAATGCAGGGCAGTAAAATATCAAACATTTGAAGAAGTCTAGATGAAATTAAAATATTTAGCTCGTGAGCTTCAACAGGGTTTTCAACTGCTTCCTCAACAAAATATTCAAAAAATGTCAGAACATGATTCAAAACACTTAATATTTCTAATATTTGTTCAGTATCACATAATTGATTATCATTTTCTGTACTGTCAAATTCATTGTAGATTTCATCGAAAGGAAAATTTTCTATATATGACCTTATCGAATTAAGTGTCCATTCTAATGATTTTAATCTATTTTCTTTTAAAACATCTCTATTTAAAAGTATTCTTAGCAAATTTAATATAATTGGAAATTTAGTAGTATCTGCTTCATCCATTTGTTCTAAAAATTCCAGTATTCCTTCTTCAGGATTAGCTTCCATTGCAAGAATTTCAAGTAATTCTTCACTGCATGATGCCAAGTCATTATTATTTTCCCTAGCCTCTTTTGTTATATGTTTACAAAATATGGGTATTAAATCCCAACAATTATTTTTCAAATACACTTTATTATTATCATTTTTAAATAAATTAACTGCTGCGGAGTAGTCATGGATTTCTAAAAATTTTGTCACTTTCTCGACAAATTGTTCAGAATTAAAATTATGATTTGCCATACTAATAATAATTAAGTTTAATTTTTTTGAGTAAGTTTTACGATTTTTAAATATAAATTAAAGAAAATATTTAAAAAAAAAAAAAAAAAAAACTTAATATTTAAACTACATTAACTGTAAAATTGATGTTCCAGAAAGCACAACTGCTGAAGTAGTTTCACTATTTAATTAAAAAAAATTTTTTTTTTTTTTAAGTGTACCTTGCTGAATAGAAGCGTTACTTGTTTTTTGCAGCAATGATTTAATAGCAGCCATATTTAAATTAAAAAAATAAATTGAAAATTAAACAACTAAATATAATTCAATAAAGACATATATCGAAACTTGGTCGCCATCATTATTTATGTTTCAAAGGTTGGAAGCTATTCCCCAGATAAAATGTCTGCTTAATTGTCAAAGCTATTAGTGTAAGAATATCTATTATTGTAAAAAAAAAAAAAAAAAAAAAAAAAAAAATTTACATGTAAATAGTATTTTTTTTTTTGTAATTCAGAAAAATAAAAAAGAAAAAAGTTTTTTAATGAATGGGTTAGTTAATTTTTTTATACGATGTCGACTAGATCTCTTTTAACTAAAGAATTAAATGGTAAGTTGTTTACATTTTCATAAATAATAGTATTTATATGAAAATGATTCACATCTAGGGAGTGTCATTTGTTTTTCACTTAACCGTAAAAATAAAAATGTTTTTGTTAAAAATAACATTGGCAAATTGAAACACTTTTAAATGATTCGATTAAATAAATAGTCTAAGATTATGGCAAAATCATAATCATTTATTTGACTGAAATTAATTTTTAAGTGTTAATTTAAAAAATTAAAAACATGCTTTTGTTTTGCTTGTATAATTGCCTTAAAAAAATTTTTTTTTTAAATTTAATTTAATGATTTTATGCCATTCGATAATAATAAAATAATGGAAAATATTTTAAATGAATAAATCAAACAATATTTTATGCTTATTAATAAATTCAATAGTATTTTTAAATAAAATTTTTTGGGCAAAATTATTTATTTTGAAAACATTTCTTTTGAAAAAAAATTTTATTCCAAGAAAGTATTACACATTTACCTTGGAATTAATTTTTTTAATAACCTGCTAAAAAATACAATCTTTTTTTTTTTTTTAATTAAATGTTTCCAGTTAGTGACTTTCTACAATAAAAAATGTGAGAAAAAAAAAAAAAAAAAAATGAAACCTGTTGGTGTTCCAGTTAATGTATTTATTATTACATTCCTTTTATAAATAACTGCATTCTTTAACTTAAAAAGTTGCTATTCTTTTTATATTATGATTCATTCATTTTATGTTTTGGAATAATTTTAAACATTTTTTTTTTTTTAAAGATAAACTAGCCAAAACTTTTCATTAATCTTAAGTACTCAGAATAAATTTATTGTATTAATTAAAATTTTAATTTTTTTTATTAAAAAAAAAATGATTGTAGTACTTTTTGTTTGCTTAATTTGAAAAATTTAAGTGTTTAATTTATCGACAAAAATTTTAAACAATAATAATTTCATCAAAGTTATTAATTATTATCAATTTATTTAATTTAAATAATTTAATTACTTTAAAGTTTGTTTATAATTAATAATAATAATAATGAAAAGTAGTTATTTGTTTGTATAATAATTGTAAACAAATGGTATGATTATACATTAATAAGTTTTTTAAAGAAATTTTTTTCCTTTTTCTTTTTTTTTTTGTTTATAGAAAGTGTCAAAGCTTTATTAGGAAGAAAAATTAAAATATTATTAAAAAATGTTGTTAAATTGGAGACAAAAGGAGATAAAACAGAAAACAGAGTATTGGTTTTTTCACCTTGCAGACTTTTCGTTCTTACGGCTAAAATTCCTACTAGAGTTAGTATATATGTCACTTTTCCTCAATATTATTATTTAATTATTATATTCGTCATTTATAATTTTAATTGTTATGAAATTATAGATTGATTTTCATTTCCATTATTTGGAAATCAGTGCAATTGAAAGCAAAAAGCCCAACAGGCTTTGCTTGACAGTGCACGATAAAGCTTATTCATTTCTGGTAACTCCGGAATCGGGACAAGAAGAAGATGAATGCGTGGAAGAAATAGATTCTATGGTATTAGCACTTGCTACTGCTATTAGAAACATATTTCCCACTGTTCCATTACAGTAAGAATTTCTCACATGGTTTTATTAGTCTAATTTAATTTATTTACATTAATAAAAAAAAATATTTTTTTTGAAGGTATATTATTCCTAGAATTGATATTATCCCTTCCAAAAGATTTGAACACATAAAAAAATGGGAGATTCGTAATAGCGATTCTCACACATTGGGGGCTTGTGGGGGTTTTAGTACTCAATATGCTTGTATGTGTGATTACCATGGTGCACCTTACAGGGATGAAGTAGCATGGGATATTGATACCATTTACTTGTGTCAGGGAAGCAAAGAGTTGTGTTTAAAAGATTTTGATCATTTAGATCCAAAGTAAGATAATATTCATACTTTAATTTTTTTTAGATGCTTTTAACGCGTAAAAAACATATATATATGACTTTATTTAGTTAATTAAAAATAATTATATATTTTTCATAATTTTTAATTTTTTATATATTTTTATTTTCAGAGATTTAGTGCCAATAATCAGTGCATTAGAATATAACACTTGGTTTAAAAAAGTAAGAGTTAGTCATATAAGATTAACACATGAATCAATTGATCGACTTCTTCACGTTATGAAAAAATCCCTTAGCATAGAAGAATTATATTTAGATAATATTAATGCGAAAGCAGATTTTGCACATAAACTTTCTCTAAGTTTAATATCGAATAGTAAAACTCCATTGCATACTTTAGATCTCAGCAGTAATGTAATTGAAGATAAAGGTGCGTGCATATGTATATATGAATATATTGCCTTGAAAAACTTTAAAATTATATTTTGTGTGAGAATATGTATTTAAATTAAGCTTTGAATTCATTACTTTAGGAGCAGCACATTTAAGTATGTCATGCTCTAAACTTCCAAAGGGCCTGGTACATCTAAATCTATCACACTGCGGTTTGTCTTCGAAAGGAGTTAATCAACTTGCTCATTCTTTTAATATTAATAAAGCAATATCTTCCACATTGTCTCATTTAAATTTATCCAATAACAACCTCAAAGAAGAAATAAATGTGAGAAGAAAAAAATATTATTATGAAGTTAATTTAAAAAAAAAAAAAAGAAAATTATCATTTTTTAACTTTGATCATGTATGAATTTCAGAATTTATGTAATTTCCTTGCACAACCCAACGTTTTAACTCATTTAGATATTTCAAACACGGATTTTGTATTGGAATCATTATTTGGAGCCTTGCTGCGAGGATGCGCCACGAATTTAGTACATTTAAACGTTTCAAAAAATTATTTCAATATGAAAAAGAACAAAGAAGTTCTTCCCTCATTTAAACAATTTTTCACAAGTACACTTAGTTTAAAATATTTAAATATGTCTAATTGCAAATTGCCTCTGGAAGCTTTAAAGTCAGTATCCTTTGCTTTGTTTTGTTTTTATTAAAAAAAAATAATAATGATATTTATAATATAAAAATTAATTGAAAATTTTCAGGCATTTACTATTAGGACTTGCGTGTAATGAATCAACGGCAGAAATTTTTTTGGATATTAGTTGTAATAATTTAGGAGCTCAAGGTGCTCACGTATTAGAATCTTGTATTCACGGAGTACGATGTATATCTAGTCTCGACATCAGCGAAAACAGTAAGACAAAATTTTTGCGATATCCAAAAATAAAATTATTACATTTATGCATTTAAAAAAATCAAATTAAAACGTTTATCTCATCATAGATATGGATGTCGAATTAGCGTTGGTAATATCAGCAGTTGGTAAAAACAAATCAATTAAACATTTACACATGGGTAGAAATTTATTAAACATGAAAGCAAAGCATGTATCTACTGTCATGGAGGCTGTTGTTCAATTAGTTCAAGAAGAAGACTGCGTATTACAAAGTTTAATGCTTCCGGATTGTCGACTGAAATCCGATCTACATAATTTAATAAACGCTTTGGGTAGCAATCAATGCTTGCAAACAATCGATATCAGGTAACTTTATCCTAATATTTATATACTCTATGACATTTTAAAAAACAAAAAAATTTAATTTAATTTATGAAACGTTTCTAGCGGAAATAATATGGGCGATCCTGGAGCAAGACTTTTAGCAAAAGCTTTGCAGATTAATAGCAAAATAAGAACAATTTACTACGATAAAAATAACATTACTCTGCAAGGATATTGCGATTTGGCGTATGCTTTGGAAAGGTTTGCTATCGTTCAGTGAAACTTTTAAATACGTTATTTTAAAAATATGGAACCACTTACCTTTATGCAATATTCTTTTCAGTAATTTTACCGTGCGTTACATGCCTTTTCCAATTCACGACATTGTACCGTGTATAAAAACTTCCGCCGAAAGAACCGATGCCGTTATTAAAAAAATTCAACAGTTGCTTTATAGGAACGTGACACCTAAAAAATATAAAAACGGACAAGCATTTCGGTAAGTATTTTACCAAGAACCAAATAATCAAGAATTTTACAAAGTTTTAAAAGTTTTCTCATTTAACAATAAGTCAAATACTTACTTATTTTTTTCAGATTGCAACAAGGATTTTTGCTTAGTTCCACGCAGCAAATGGTTGACAAACTCGTTGTTCAAACTCATGATACAATAAAAGCTCTAGCTGCTGAATCTGTGGCTCGTAACAACGAAATTAACAGTGCAACGGCTTTGATCCAAGATGCCGACAATTCAAAACAGTTGTTAACAAGGCTTCACGATGTTATATTAAGGCGAGAAGAAAGTGGAAATCCGGTAGATTTGAAACTCAGGAGCGTATCTCAGGAACTTCATTCTGTAATAGTAAACTTTCTTCAGGTAAATAATAAAATTTTCTTATTTTCATCTTTTCTCTTTCGGTAAGATGGAGACGATGAAAATTGTTAAAAGTAAATGTTTTCAATTTTTATTTTTAATTTAAACAAATATTATTAATTTTTCTCAGGGTACTCTAGAGAGCATGATCAAATGCGTGGAAGAAGAATGTCCAAACATTGCGAGTTACGAAGAAGTAACGAATGATATAAGAAAAGCTTGCAATGAAAAAATTTACATTCCTCTGGAATTTGTCGAGTCTTGTATTATGGATCAAGCTGGAACGGATATTATGAACAAAACAAAGTAATTTAAATAAAAGTATTTTAAGATTGCGAATTTTAAATGGATAATGGTGTTACAATATTAAATTTAATTTTAGTGAACTCAACCTTGCGGCTGCTGCACACGTATCAGATAAAATCACGGATGAAGTTATTAATCAATTGTCGAAAAATTATAAAACATTGGTACGGTATGATTTGAAGTATTATTAATTTTTAAAAAATTAGAATATGAACCCTAAACTATTGTTTTTTTTTTTTTTTTTTTTTTATAATAATGGCGAAAGGTTGGAGATTCAAGCCGAAAAAGATCATCTACTCCTGATGTTTTAAGAAGTGGTTCTAGACTAAGCTCAAATGAAGATAGCGAAAGTTGTTCTTTTGTAGATACCGTTAGTCAAATGTCGGATCAATCTCCTTTGGTAAGCTGATGTTTATTTATTTATTTATTTATTTATTCTTAATTTATTTAAATTTATGAAAATAAAGGCTATAAGTTATTTAAAATAAATCGTTCCAATGTATTTCATGCTACTAGAAATTGGAATATTTGAATTTGGTGAGTGAATTTATTAAAAATTTTTTTAACGTATCGTCGATTCGAAAGTTATGAAAAAAATGAAATAAATTTTGCATGCAAAGTAATAATTAAAAGTAAAAAAAAAAAACTTGCCATTTCCAGGCAACTCCTCATCTTTCCAGCAAGAAAAAAAGTTTACACGGTAGAAAGCTTCGACCAAAGAGCGTCGTGGATTCCGTTGAGGGCCTTTCGGCGGATCACATTCCCGATTTATTACCCACGATACCCAAATCAGCAGAAGAAAGTTTGGATTCCGTTGCGGAGTTGCCAACTCAACAACTTCAACATCTGGTGAAAGGCAGACCGAAAAGGTAACTAAAACAAAAAAAAAAAAAAAAAAAAAAAAAATTATTCATCGAAGTAATAATTAATAAATTTATTTTCAGAGCCAAAACGAGACAACCGACGAGACCAATGTTAAAAACTTCAGATATCGTTGAAAAAGCAGAAGATTTGGATTCTGGTTTGGATACATTTTTTAGACCCGGTAGCGTCACTCCCACAACTCCTCTGGTATCTCCCACATCGGATGAAAGGTAACATTTTCCATCACCACCACCACCACCACCACCTTCCCCTCCCTCCATTAAGAATATTTTTCTTTTTCAGCGAGAAAACTTTTCCATGCCAAAGTCCGACGTATAATAAAAACGAAACAAAAAGTCAAAAATTGTCACCGTTATTGAAACCATTCACGGCTCCAAGATCCAGATCGAACGATAATATTACGGAAAAACAATTGACGTTGGAAAAATCTCCGGTGGTTCAACACAAACCCACAGGAGTAGGACCATCACCATCAACGAAACATTTTGCCAAAGATGATGCTTTTGCGGAAAGTAATGAAATTTTCCCCCCTCTTTTTTTTAATTAATAAAAAAAGTTTTCTAACCGTGGGAAAAATTTATAAATTTTCTTTTGTTTGTTTGTTTGCAACAGCGAAATTAGAAACGGATTCAGGAGGATGGAGGACTCAACAATTGTTGGACAATAGTAGCAATAGTAGTAATAGTAGTAGTGGTGGGAAAAAACAAATATTATTAGATGAAAATAGAAAATTAAAAACATCACCCGTGATAGGAAAACACGATTATTTAGGAGGGGATGAAAGCGGTCGGGAAATTCCAAAATCTCCAATATTTAAATCAGTAATCAAAGACAACAATGAGAATAAAACGACTGAGGCAGGTAAAACAAGATTCTAGGTTTGCCTTTTTTTGGTTTTTATTATTATTATTATTATTATTTTTTAAAAATAAAATAAAATCCTTAATTTTGATTTTACGTAAGTTTTGTTTCTCATTAGAAAATAAATTATCATTATTAGTTAGAACTTTGTATTTATTTGCACTTATAAAGTAGTAGTTTTATCCTAAAACATCACACGTGTAAAACATGGCACAAAACATTTTGTTTTTTTTTTTTTTTTTTGAAATAAAATGGCATGAGTTGTAGGAGGTATTTGGTTTGAATTAAATTTTAAATTTTGTTAAATCAGGTTTTTTTTTTTTTTTTTGAAAAAATATTTAATAAATTAGCATGCCTCACATTTATTTGATGGTGTTATATGTGATGCACTTTTTTTCACAAGTTTAGACAAGAAAAGAAAAGAAAAGAAAAAAGAAAAAATTTTAAGGTTTTTGGAAAAAGTGTCTCGCGCAACATCATCAGGTTTGATGTTTTGAATTTTTTTTTTTTATTTAGGAGAAGGAATATCGAAAATGAAACCTGCTCCTCCTGTCGCTCCCAAACCTCGTCCCTGGTCAATTATTACAGAAAAATCAACATGCAATGATTTTAATGTTGTTTCGAATCGTCGGAATAATTTTCACGTGAGTTTTCTCTTTTCTTTTGTGGGATTCAAGAAATAAAATAATAATAATAATAATAATAATAAATAAATAAATAAATTTACTTCTTACCTTCTTTTTATTTCAGGGAAAATCTTC
>NW_002987853.1:303046-305735 GCF_000006295.1 Pediculus humanus corporis | reverse complement strand
ACTTATTACTATTACCATTCTCACGTCTATTATATACTTTTATATATATAAAAAATAATAATAATAATATAAATAATTTCGTCTAAAATATGAAACGATTTAACTTTTGAACGATTTATTAAATTATTTTCTTTTAAATTGATTATTATTATTATTATACACCTTTTAATATTTAAAATTTGATTAATAATAATAATAATAATAAAAGTAAACCATAAAAAGCAATAGCCATTTTAGTTATATAAATTCCTTTACACCTTATCGTAAACGCGTATTTTTTTTTTTTTTTTTTTTTTACCCCCTTAAAAAAAAAATAAAAGTAATCGTGGTACATTTCTAAAATGAAACCTAAAATAAATAATTACGAAAAAGCTTTCTATTTTTTTTTTTTTTTTTTTTCCTCATTTCGACATCAAAGTCGAATTATTGGCCGTTAGAACATTGACCGGAAGGTTCGGTACCAAAGTATCTGTCACCGAAATTCCCTATCCCGGGAAGAACGTGAAATTTATCATTGACTTCAGGATCCAGAGCGGAAGTTACTATTTTCACCTGAAATTTATCGATCGATCGCACGTGTATTACAATGTTTAACAATTGGTAAGGGATTTAAGACTATTTCCAGAATCATACCTTCGGAAAAGCGTATGCCACCGAGTGCACTCCTATTTCGGCCATGAGTAACGAAACTAAAAGTATATTTTCTTCAGGAACATCGTGATCGAGTAAAATTCTAATTGCCATAATGGCGGCAGCTCCGGTTGCCACGGTGGCATCCATTAAAATAACTTTATAATCTTTTATGTCTTTCGGAAGTCTTAGATAGTAAAGTTCCGGTTCGCATGTTTCTTGATTGGTTTGAATTAATATTTTACCGATTCGAATGTCTTTACATACATCACGTACGGCTTGTTCCATCGTTTCACCAGCTCGCAGAATGGAAACGCCACAAATTTTTGTCGAAGCACATCTTTTACCCGCGTAAGAACTTCCCTGAAATTTTTTTAAAATTACATTTTGTTAATTTAAAACCTAAATTAAATTAAAAATTTAAAATTTTTTTCATCTTACCTGGGGCGTTTCCACGTGAATTTGTTCAAATGGTAACAGTGATAAAGAAAATTCAATGACTAGTCTGATTAGTCTCTTAGAATAAAATATAAATTCATCTCTTTGAGTTTCTTTATTTCTAATAAATGTGTGAAGGCCTAATATTTGAGGTGTGCTTGGCAACAAGTGTAAAGACTTGGGTAGTGGTTGACCTATGTAAGAGCTCACAAGCTCTTCACGAAGTTTAAAACCTCTCTACAAAAAAAAAAAAAAAAAAAAAATTATTATGTTTTACTCGAGATAAATTTTATTGATGATAAAATATGGTGACATACCAATTGTAATTGTGTATGAACGTGGTGTACAATTAGCTCTATTGCAACAGTGTTCTCTCCTCCTCTGGGTACAATCAAATCGGCATGAACCATACTTGGAGCGATATAAAAACAAAATGCAGGTTTTACCATATCCATATATTGCTTAAGAACGCCTTCTAAATCGCGTTTTCTTGTTGATATGTCACGTTCCAACCTTCTAACCAACCTCACATCTGGATCAGTATCAACAAAAACTTTCATATCTAACATCTGGAGCAAAATTGTATAAAAAATTTATGAAAAAAAAAAAAAAAAAATAGAACACGATTATAATTTTTTTTTTTTTTTTTTCTTAAAAAACCTAAAATTAAAGTAAAAAATAATGACAACAAATATTAATGTGTATTTCATAATTTGTTAAAAAATTTGTTTTTATAATTATATTTAAGTATGTAAAAATTTTCATAAAAAGATTCGTTTTTAAATATTAATGATGTTTTTTAAATGGTGTTTTACCTTGTGCATAAAATAATTAATAGGCAAGAAGATACAAAGGATATTTCTTAACAGCATTTACATCAAAAAGAAAGGAAAGATTACATTCCTAAAGAAAGAAGAGATTATTGAAAACATTATTAATTATCGTTAATACCCATTACAAAAAAAAAAAGCTTACATAGATTTAAAAAAAAAAAAATTTTTTTTATCTGCAAGAAATTTGTGTTAACTAAAGATTAAGAGTTTAACATATCGAACTAAAAAATTTGAAAAATTATCATTTTCAAAATGATAATTAAAATGACTTTTGCTCATTTCTAATATTTTTAATTTAAACTTTTAAAAAAAAAAACATACCTTTAAAACATCGGGATGATAAAATGCTAAAATTCCCTCGAATATCACTACATTTGCTCCGTACATTGTTTTAGTCTGAGCTTGCCTAGAGTGAGTAATAAAATCATAAATAGGAACTTCCACTTTTTTTCCTTCTTTCAGTCTTTGTAAGGTCTGTATTAGTAAATCAAAATCAAATGCATCAGGATGATCAAAATTATATTCATTCCTAGCAGCCAGCTCATGCTGCTTCTCATTAAGTACCTGAAAATTTATATATAAATAGAATTAAATCCTCTGAGCTTTTAAAGTACACTATATTCATTTATTATGTCAATGGATAGTGATGAATACTAACTAAATGAGTGACCTATTTAAGTTTATAGTGAGACATGAAAAAATTTTTCAATTAAGTTTTATAATAATTTACTTTATAAAACGAATCCATACTCAAAAGTGTGACCCATGGAACACCTAAAGACTTAATT
>NW_002987853.1:251074-303026 GCF_000006295.1 Pediculus humanus corporis | reverse complement strand
GCTAGACGAAGTTGAAGTAGCTCTAATACGCTTAAAATGAGGAGCTTTAGCTAATGGGGTTCGTTGAACGGCAGGTGATGAAGTAATGTCAGAAAAATAAAAAGGTTCATCTTGAATGTCTTCCACTTTATTTGTGAAAACATCTTCACTTTCCGCTCCGCTACAACAAATAAAAAAACAAAATTGATAATAATTTTTTAAATAAATTAAATTAAGAAGCATGTGGGTTAAACGTCAAATTCGAAGATTTGTAATACGTATTTTAAAAGAAGAATTTTTTAAAATTTACAATTAATTCTGATGTAGAAAACTTTTAAAATGATATTATAGTTTAAATATACACCTTTCAGAGCTTGCCGAACTAGGAGGATCAAAATTCTGTTGCGTTTTCGTCGCCATCTTAAAAACTAAAATTATGGTTAAATTAAGAAACAAAAGTTTCAATTAATTTAGTGGTTCGTTTGTTTTAACGTGGCATTAGATACTAAAAAAAAAAAATAATATTTACATGATCTGTTAAAATTTTTAGCGTATAAATGTATATGACAACATTACAAAATGCCTGCCACGCGAAATGATGATAAGTATTCGGCTAAAGTAGGTTCTATATTTTTATTTAATCTAATTGTTGGAACTGGTGCTTTGGCATTGCCTGGTGCATTACAAAGAGCAGGCTGGTTAGTAGGAATATTTTTATTAGTTGTGCTCGCATTAATCAGTTTTATAACTGTAACTTTCATTGTGGAATCATTAGCTGTGGCTAATGCTGTGTCTAGAAAGCAATACGGCGAGTCAAGTTCGGCAGAAGCTGACAGGCAAAGACTTATAGAAGATGATGATGATGATGATGCTTACAGCATCGCAGAGAAGTATGAAATTGCACAAATGGCTGTTTTACTTTGCCCCAAGTGGTGTCAAGTAATTATATATACAAGCTTATGTTTATATTTGTTTGGCGATTTAGCCATATACGCAGTAGTGTTTGGAAAAACATGGGCAAATGTTTTGTGTGCGAGAAACTTAAATAAAACAACCCTTGAAATATCTGATACTGTTCTTTGTTTTGAATCCTCCACTTTATCCACAATGTGCATTTATAGAATAAGTATTTTTTTTTTTATAGCACTTATCGGTCCTTTTACTTTTTTTAATTTACAAAAAACAAAGCTCCTACAAATATTTACCGTTTTATTGAGAGTTGTGGCTTTTACCATAATGCTGGTTTGGAGCATAACAAAATTACTTATCGATGGACAAGAAGGTAATCCCCAGCCGCTTACCATAGTGGCTCTACCTGCACTTTTCGGGGCAGTAGTTTACTCTTTCATGTGCCAACATTCAATTCCTGGATTATTACAACCTATTAGAGATAAAAAATATGTAAAATATTTAATACCATTGGATTTTTCTGTTATTACATTGTTTTATATTGCATTAGGTCTTACGGCAATATTTGCATTTAAAGATGTTAATGATCTGTATTCGATAGAGTTTTGGGAAGAAACTGAAGATCAAGATTCATCTAATTCTGTAATAATTATATCATATTTTTTGGCTTTATTCCCCATCTTTACCACTGGTACAAATTATCCCATTTTGGCCATAACTCTTAAAAATAATTTTCGAGCCTTAATTTTAAAAGAGACTCCAAAAACATGGTACATAGATCAGTTTTTACTTCCACTTTTAGTTATCATACCTCCTACTGCCTTAGCTCTTTGTACATCTAATTTAAGTCTATTAGTGGGAATTATAGGTTCTTATTGCGGATCCTGTGTTCAATATTTAATTCCATGTTTATTGGTGACATATGCCAGATTACAAACATTGGATAATCCAAATACTTATTCTTCTGCATTTAAATCCAAAATTTGGATTATTTTAGTCTATATTTGGATGATAATTAGTTTGATTTTTATTACAATAAATTTTTTAAGAGCTTTTTTTTAAAAAATTGTTAATTATATATATATATATATATATATATATATATATATGTAATGTAATATATATTTTTATAAAAATATATCAATTATTTATATATATAAAAAGATTATTATTTTTTATAATTGTATTTTATAAAATAAAAAAAATTTTTGTATAATGCTTTGTTTTGTTATTAGCATCCTTTTTAAAACATCATAATTAAAAAATTCCCCATTCCTAAAAGTGAAATTCCAATCGCAAATTAATATCATTTTGAAATAAAAGATGTACCTTAATAAATACAGGCATGCACATCAATGTGTACATTGATGAAAGATATGACTCAAGTTATATTAGAGAAGAGTAAGAGTAATAAAAAATAGAGCACCATTAAAATTTGAAACAAAGAGTTTTCGTTATAAAAATAAATAATAAAAACAAATAATTTATTATTTACTTTTAAATATTGTTAGATCAAAATTCGACCGAATGGAATAAAACAATAAAAATAAAACAACAATAAATAAATAAATAAATAAATAAATTTTTTTTTTTTTATCGATTGATTCATTTATTTTTAATCACTTACTTGTTTTAACATTCATCATTGATAAATGGAAAAAAAAAAACTTTTTTTGTGTTATTATTTCGAGTACTCACTATTGTACTGTAACATTTAAAGCTGGCATCGAAAATATCCTAAAAAGAAAAATTGTAAAAGTTTAAAAAAAAATTCATAAAATTTATTTTTGAAAAAAAAAAATAAATAAATAATTCTTACTTTTAACTTGTGATTAAATCATGAATAATAATAATAATAATAATAGTTCCTTTCAACAATTAACTAATTATTAACGGTTAAATTATCAACATCATCTGTTAATTCATCCAATTCATCTAAATCAACATCATCTTCTAAAAATAAATTTTCATTGATTGGTACTGCAGCTGCATTTGATTGAGAATTCAAATTATTAGAATCTGTAATAAAAAAAAAATAATTTATTATTAATCAATGAATAAATAATATTTAATAAGTTGTTTTTTCCATTTCCTTTCCAAAATGTTTTAAAAAAAAAGTGATTGTTAATCAAAATTAACCTTTAGAATTAGTTTGATTACATAATGTTTCACTTTTGAATCTATCGTTAGGAGCTACAGTTCCTGTACCATCAACTTCAGATGCTTCTTTTGCCAAAGAATCAAGTTCAAGTTCTTTATATTGAACTTCATCTTCTTCTTCTTCACGAGCATATGAATCAAATGCTTCATCTCCTTCATCCATAAGATCATTGGCTGCCAAATCAGGATTGAAGTAAAACATTTCACGACCAGAAAGCTATAAATTTGAAAATTAAAAAACATATTAAATATGTTAATTTTTGATGGTACTACATTAAAGTGAAATATGTTTAATTATATAATATCGAAACATATGTACCCCGATTTGACGACCAGCTTTGTAGTCGTTCCTTTTCTTTTCTTCTTCTTTTAAAAGTTGTTCTTTTTTCTCTTTCAATTTTCTTTTTTTCCAAGCAGTCATCGTTTCAAGAGTTACTTTAGTTAAATTTGTTCCTAAAGCAGCTCTTTCTTTTTCAACTAATTCTTCTATAGAAATTTCATCTTTTTTATCATCTTTTTTTTTATCTTTTTTTAAAACAAAACCAGGTGGTAATGCATGTCTATAAATGCACTTATCTCCTCCGTTAGGACATTCCCAAAACCATCCATATTTATTTTTTTCAACAGCTTGTAAAAAATATTTGCAAATCTGTTTTTAAAAAAAACGATTACCTTTTTTTAGCAATTATTATTTTTAAATCGAAAAAAAAAATATTTCTTTAATAATATTTAATAAATTTACAATTTCAGTTGTAGGTTTCCTAGAATTACTTTCACCATGTTTTTTACCAATGACTTCTTGCAATTTTTCTTCATCCCAAGATTCCATGTTATCGTCGTCTCTCAAATCAACATACAAGCTACGTTTTTCAACCTTTCTTTCAACACTCACATCATGAGAAAATTTACATTTATCTCCTTTAGAACATTGACCTTGCTTATAGAATGCACATAAAACTGATTTAGGATCTGTGCCTGAAATTTTAAAATTAAAAACAAAGTATTAAAGTATTAAAGAGAGAACTTGAAATAAATTTTCAAATCAAAAAAACTAACCTTTTTCTATTTTTTGAGTTACTACTGGCCTAAAAAGAAGAGACATTTCCTTCTTTTCTTGTTCTTTTCTTTCCTTTTCAATTTTTTTTTGATTTTCATCTTGAAGTTTTCTCGGTGGAACTCCTCCAGTTTTAACCTGTTTTTCAACCTGTTGTATAAATCTTTGTTGTTTGGCTCCTTTTTTATTTTTTAAACCAAAGGTTTTATCCTGAAAGTAATAATAATTTTTTAAGCATTTTTACAACTTATAAGAAACATTCGAATCAATATGTATTAAAGATTTTCAAAATATTTATACAAAAAATACAATTCGGATGAATATTGTAAACAAGTAAGTTAATTTCTCAATATTAAATGTGAATTATTTTCTATTTTACTTTTTTATCAATGCATAAAATTTACTAAACGTTTTGATTAAAACCTATATCGGTTTAATATCAAGCAAGTAGCACAAAAACACTTGTGTACTCGATACAATAATATTTTAAATAATTTAAATGTATAGCGAAAAAAACATCATAAGCAATAAAAATTTATAATTATAATTGAATTTTTATGACAATAATTATTTAAAATCTTAGTATTTTAACAATTTTAAACAAAAAAGAAATAAAACAGACGGCATTTAATATTGATTCATAAAAACCAGTGTGTGTGTGTGTGCAAACCTCGATAATTTTTTCCTTCTTCTTTTGCTCCGCTTTTTTACTTGGAGCCTGCTGTTTACCTTTAGGAGGCATTTGGACTATTTATAATTATTTATAAATTTATAATAATTAAAAAAAAAAAAAAAACTTAGTTAAATGTAGCAAACATTTTGCTTTTACCCACAAGTTACCTAAACGAAAACAGCAAAATTTGATTTAAATACGACGACTTCCTTTCGGGGCCCTAAAATTTATTGTCTGCTTAGATATAAAGAAATTCCGGTTAACTGACATTTAACATTTAACATTATTTTTAATGACACATAATGAATGTTTGTTTTGTAATATATATAACGGAAAAGAACCAGCCCACGTAATATATAAAGATGAGGATGTGGTCATTTTTAAAGACCTTTATCCTGCATCCGAAAATCATTTTCTTCTAGTACCAAAAACTCATATTTTGAATGCTAAACACCTTACAAAAGAACATATACCATTAGTTGAAAATTTAGTCAAACATGCTCAACGTATTGTATTAGAATATAACGGTGATATTTGTGATGCAAGGTATGATTAATGATGCCTTTAGTTTTTTTTTTTTTGTATTCATTAATTTTATTTTTTTAATCATTAGATTTGGATTTCATTGGCCTCCTTTTAATTCAATTTCACATTTACATTTACATGCAATATTTCCTGCTTCTGCAATGTCATTCATAAAAAAAATTATATTTAAAGAAGGGACTTTTTGGTTTGTTAATGTGAGTAAAACTGATAATTATTATTATTATTATTTGATATTGATAAGAATAGCATTTATTATTTTATTTTTTTTTTTTTTTAGCCTCAGTATGTCCTACACAGGTTAGGGAAACTATAATAAGTTTTTTTTCAGCTAAATTTAATTTAACAATTTGTCGTCGAAACGAATAAATAAATTATAATAAAAAAAAAAAAAACCGAATGTAAAATTTAAGTTCATATTTTAATTACATCAATTCAACACTAATAAAATTTATACATCAGTCAAGTTTAATTTACAATTCAAAAGAAAATTTTTTCCCTTTTGATTTTATCATAAAGTATATAATAAATAATTAAGCCAAATTTTTAATTAATATTTAATTAATCGAAGAAAAAAAAACCGACAACACCAAGTTTGTTTGTTATATTTGGTATGCTAATAATGCATTTATGTTTATATATATATATATAATTTCATAAAAATTTTTTTTTTAATAAAAAAAAAAAAAAAAATTCATCAATAAAAACAATCTTAATATATATATATATAAAAAAAAACTATCAAGCCAAAATTTCCCCCCCCCCCCCCGGGTACATCATTTGTAAAATCGAATAAAAATTTTGAGTGATCCAGTCATTAAAGTGTTACTCAAAGTGAGTGTAAAAAAAAAAAAAAAAAAAAAAAATATTTTTTTCGTTAACCCCTCTAATTAATCAAACGTTTAAAAATGGAAGGGAATTTTTTTTTTTTTTTTGGTTAAAAATAAGCAACATTTAAGTTTTTCTAAATTATTTACAAATTTTTTTTTTTTTTTTTTTTTTTTAAAAAATTCAGTCAAATTATAACATATAGAAAAACATAAATGATGACCCCCTTTTCAAATCACATCGACAATAATAATAATAATAATAATAATAATAATAATTTGGATCACTCAAAATAAAATCTTCTCTTATTTTTAATGCATTAATTTAGATGATTTAAAAATTTCTTTTTTTTTTTTTTTTTTTTATACGTTAGAGCTCTCAGTAGATATTGACATGACTGTCAAAAAGATTTAAATCATTATTATTGTAAATAATAATAATAATAATAATAATAATAATAATAATAATAAAAAAATATTTTACTGAACACTAGAATTAGTGATGTGAGATCGCCTATGGTCATAATTAACCAGACGTTTACCAACTAAATACTTATCGTTTTTTATATGTTCGTATAATTTTTTAAATTGTCGTATTTGAAATATGACGACGCCAACAGCGAGAAAAGCGATCAGCAAAAACGGATAAAGACGACGTACAATTAAATTTCTCACGTGAAGATTTGAAATCAGGAGCGGAACGATTCCGTGTGCTGTAGCATACGGTACTGCTAGGGCAAGACCGAAACAAGCAATTACGGGCATCGCAATTTCGACCATGATAAATTGTAAATCCATATGTCGAATTCCATCGCGATATACGCGTTCAATGGCTCTTTGCATGGACCAGTTGGGCCCCATCATTATAACTGCACATGCTATCTTTGTATATAAAACACCTGAAATCAAAATAGGAATTAAAATTTTGTTTTTTTTTTTTTTTTTTAAATTTATATTTAAGTTTTGGTTTTACCTAATGCCCAATCTTGCCAAACAAAAAGTATTGGAGTTTGCTCCAATGGAACTCGCAAGGGTATTACAATGACCAATTCCAAAAGTAATCCAAAAAGTAAAGGAATTACTCCCAATAAAACACTGAAAGCCACCAAAGACTTTAATCCCCAAATACACCACAGACGCATTTTTTCCAAAATGGCAGCTCTTCCCTGAGGCAGCCATGATCTCAAAAGCGTAACGGCTCTCGCTACCAACCAACAAAAATATGTTCCTGTAATAAATAAAAAAATCATTATTTTATGTATAAGCACTTGAAAAGATATAAAATTTTTTTTTTTTTTTTTTTTTTTTTTTACCAGAAGCTGCTGTATAGAGCTCGTGTACCCTAACGGGAATATCTTCTCCCGTGGTCATGGATCCATTCGGAGCAGCTGTAATCCATGGCGGCGGAGCACCGACCCAAAAAACCATGAGTTGCCTACCTATCCACACCGGTAAGGTTAAAGCCACTAAACTGGCAATAATTAACGAAGCAAAGAGTGCAATTAATAAACCTAAAAAAGAAATTTAAACAATTTTTATTTTATTTTTTTTGTTTAAATTTTAAAAATTAGTCCATTTAGTTAAATTACCTAACAGCCTGACGTAAAACCAAGTTGGCCTTTGATAAGGTTGAACTCCAATAGGACCTTCTCGAGGAAGAAGAGCTTGATGACCTCCGACTCTATTAAATACTCCTTGATCGTTGTCATTGTTGTCATTATTTTCATTATTTTCAACATTTTCTGCGTTATTAGATGATTCGACTTCGTCCCCCAAAAGGTATGAATGAATTCCAAGAGCCCAAGCTGTTGATTTGCACCATAAACGAATTAATGTTTTCATCCAAACACGGGATTGCGGTTGATCCAAAAGTGCGGGTATTATTATCTAAAACAAAACAATCATTTTATACATTATTTATTTACAAAAAAAAAAAAAAGGATCTATTCGTTAATATTTACAAACATTTTTCAGTGCCCATTTACCTGCAATACAAGTAACTCGAGAGATAATTCATTAACTTGAGTATCGCTCTGCCATGATACTGTATATGGTAAGAAACTTGGCCAAATAGCTCTGAGAATTCTAACCGGAAGCCAAAGCATTAATAAAACGGCTGTACCAAAAACAACCGATGATGCCAACAAACGACGTACATGATGAATTATAGGAAGGTGTATTAATTCCTACAAGTCAAATTGGTTAATGAATAAATTTTTTTATGTTAAGAATAATATTTTTTTTACAATACCTGAATGGGACTAAAGTCAGGGTCGTTTAAATTAATTAAAAACCATAGGACTCCTGGTCGTAAAACTTCTCTTAAAAGCAATACAAAGCTTGCAAAGTAATATACGTAAATGATTCCAATTAGCCAATGTATAAACATGGATGTTCCAGGAGCAAGTTTAAAACCTGTCTCTCTATCCTTTAAAGTTGCATCAAACATGGCAAGAGTACATATATCTAGCCACCACCCACATATCAAGGGCAATACACCTATTTCAACCACTGAGAGGAGTGATACCTAATTTAATAAAAAAAATTTTTCCTTTAGGAATACATAAAAGTAAAAAAATGCTATCATTTAACTCTCTGTACATAAAAAAAAATTAAAATAAAATAAAAACCTTTACTACGACATAACAATATCCCAAAATTCTTCTGGATTTTTGAAAATTTAAAAAGCTAGCAATTGAGTGAAAAATAACAAGACAAAATCCAATGACACAATAACCGCAAAGAGTCGCTATTAAACCTTCAAAATGAGTTCCAATAGTTTTTTCACGTAGTCCAAATGCACTTATAGCAAAACTTCCAAAATGGTAAGGACAGAAAGCGAATATAATAATGAATAATGTATTTAATGACACAACCCAAAATACATATTCCAAAAATACCTAAAAAAAATTATTTCTCTTATAAAATTGTCACTTAGTAATTTATTTACATTCTTAAATGTAAAAAAAAATCTGTTTTAGATATATTACCAAAGAACCATCCAAACCGAACAAACGTTCCCAAGTCAATTCTTCGACAGCACGATCCCATTCAATGGGATTCCAATTTCCTTCATCCTGACCATTCTCAGCTGCATCAGGATCAATCCCTTCAACTGGCCCTGCACCAGGCTGAACTGGTAATACATTATTATCTTCATTATCAGCTGCATTAGGTTCAGGAAATGGCCCAGGGCGATGTTCTCCTACCTATAAGATTAACTATTAAATATTTTTCACAACTAAAAATTAACTAAAATTACTAAAACTTACTTCAGGGTTGTTGTTGTTGTTATTATTATTGTTATTATTATCATTATTTAAATTATTATTGTTGTTATTATCATTATTTAAATTATTGTTGTTGTTGTCATCATCTCCATTGAAATTAATATTATTGATATTATTATTATTATTATTATTATTATGATTATTTAAATTTGGATTGACTGTGTTGTCATTATTGATTTCTGCATCAATTAAATTAGCTGGTTCCACCAAATTTTCTGCATTTTCTTGTGCAACTTGTTCCTGAACAATTTGTTGTTGAGGTTGATCTCTTTCCAACCAATCTGGTCCACCTCCATGTATGATTTGCTCTCTTAACCAAATCATACCCATGAAAGCAAAGAGAGTGCAAATAATTACAAAGCATCCATGAAAAACATCAGACGGGATGTTTTGAGTTGTTAACACATCAAGTGGAAGTGTAATAATCTAAATAGAGAATTTTTAGTTTTTTTGATTTGTACATTTAAATTTTATTTAAATGCCAAAAAAAAACATACTGATTCCAGAGATCCAGAAAATAAACATCTGTAAGTCCTACAAGCAGTCAGAGGTACAACTCCAAGCCAAGCAATGGCTACAAGAGTATAATGAAACCAATATTTCACAGCTGTTGCAATACTAGAAAGTAAACCACCTGCAACATCTCTTAGAGGTAACCGTCGAGGCATATCGGGCGAATATATAGGAGTGAAGGAAAATCTATGACTACACAATTCACAATATTCTTTTCTAGAATATCTCATCCATTGCATTAAACATTCTTGGTGAATCCATTTTATTGAACCAGTACAAATGCATGGGTGAAATAGGGGGCGATCTGGCAATCCTTCAGATCTACACACCCTGCAAATATCTGAATTGCTACTATCATCCATCTAAAATGAAAAAAATGAAATTGTTAAGTCAAAATTTTTCCGACTATTGACAATAAATGCAGAAATATCAATAATAATAAATATTATTCATATTATTAAACTATAATTGATGTAAGTTCTTTTTTAATTAAAGAAATAAAAATAAAAACATTTATTTATCTTTATGGGTTAAAAAATTCTGATTTATTAATTACCTAAGCCATAAATATTTGTAAATTCATATATGCAATTATATAATTCAACTTTTGTGTATATTTATTAAAAAAAATTTTAACAATAATAATAATTTTAAAAATTTAACATAAAAACTTATTTATGAATGAAAATAGTTACAGTAGTTTTTACTTACCTTTGGGGTATAATAGGATTTTGAAACTTATAATTGATAACAACAACTATTAAAATCGATGTGTTAAAATGAACATTTTACAGATTTTTATTATTGTCAAAATTTTTGACATTAAATCGATTGCACTTACAAAACAGTATTGTAAAAACGTATTGAACGAAATGACGAAATTAAAGAACAGCTTTTTTAAAGGACCTTGATTGTAATCTGAGCTGTTTATTGAACGGGACGACAGTGAAAAACTTTAAAATTTAAATAACACTGCCAACAAATGTTGATGACAAATTTTAATATTTCATTTTAAATGAAACAAAGTTTTTTGTTTTTTTCCTTGTTTTTCCTTTTTTTTTTTTTTTTTCGGTTTAACTGGAACTCTCCAATCACTTCGAACACGTATTCACACCCGTTTTTAAATTTTTTCTTATAAATATTTATAATTAAAATTTATAAATAAAACAAATTAATATTAAATTTAATAAAAATTTATTTGAAATCTCTTTAGTTATTTGCAAATTAATTATTATACTAATATAACATGTATTTAATTTAATCGCACATAATGAAAAATATTAGAGCATTTTCTCTCTATTACCAGTTTCGCCAACATTTGATTTGATAAATTCAAGCGGTAAAACCCTCCTGATTTTTATTTTGACGTCATTTTAAAGAAAAATGTTTTTTTTTTTTCAAATATTAAAACATTTAATTATTTAAATAACTTTATATTAAAATAAAAATTCATAAAAATTAATTATAATTTATTGTCATTATAAATTCCTAATAATTAAAGCTAATGTCAACCATAATGATTTACTCCTTGTACCCGCCAAAACGAAATTTAAATTTACAGAATGAAACAATGAGTTTATTTTTATTATTTAAATTTAAAATAAAATAAAAAACTCTATAAGGAAATAATAATAAGACGAAGAATTCAATTTACAACTTCATTAACTATAAATATTTTTGAATAATTTTTTTTAAAACTAGATTTTTATTTGAGTGACTTATAAGTACTTATGCTTATTTACAGTATGTAGTCTTTAGCACAATAAAAGTTCATAATAATAATAATAATAATAAAATATTATTAACAAAATTTTATACTAAAAATTTATTTTTCTAATTTTGGTAGAATTGTAGAGTGCAATCGCATGTAAAATTTATATCACATAACACAGTCTCATTTAAATATAATAAATTAAGTTAGAGTTTAATAAACAGATGTTTTTTCTTTTTTGTTAATTATTTTAAATAAAATAAAAATTTGAAAAATGGTCTAAAGTATTTTTTAAATAAATTATAGATAAAGACCTGATTAAATATTAAAAATTCTGTTTTGTGATTCAATTTTTTTTTATGGAAATTACATAAAGTTTCTATCGATGACATAATCTTATACATAATATATAATATTGTATGCACCATTTAAATCAGATTTAATAAATATTAACAACAATATAAAATCAATGTATAATAATTATTAAAAATAAATAAAAAGATTAAAATTTATATTTCTTTTCTGTCTACAGTAATTATACATTTCCTGTTAAAATATTAAAGTATGAGAGAATATATATGAATTTATAAAAATAAAAAAGAAATACTTATTAAAAAAAAAAAAAAAGTTTTCAACTACACTTATTTTTACTTTTTTTTTTCTTTTTTTGTAAAAAAGATTTAATTTTTTTATTTACACTCTTGAAAAAAACTGTGTTAAGGTTCTTAAACACTAACCGAAGAAAAACTCAATAATTTTGCTTCAATTTTTAAACCTTTATATTTCTTTAATTCAACTTTTACTATGCTAAACATTTCGATTATTTCAACGTTTTCTTCTTTTTCATCTTTAACAACCGTTGGCCAATTGATCGTTAACCTAGGAACGCCATCTTTAATTGTTTTTTTTAATTCTCCCTTTATTCGCTACGTCGAATAGAATAATAATAATAATAATAATATGGTTTTTATTATTTATTTAAATAAAACGTTTTAGACAAAATAAAAATTTACCTCAAAGTAAACTCTCTGATGAGTTCCAGTTGATAAAATAATGCAATCAAAGGATTTATCTTTAATATCGCAAACAACTGCTTCGCAAATGAGAGATCCTTTAAGGTCGATGTAAATTGAAAAAAATAATTCGGCGCTCATTTCTCCTGCTAATTTGGCGGCATATTTTTGTTTATTGCATTGATTAGCAATGCTAAAAACGAAAAAAAAAATTGAAATTAAATTTTTTTTTAATTAAACGAACATGAAATAAAAATAGAAAAATTTACCTTTGAACATGATCTTTAGACCATTGTGGAGCATTCGTTGCATTTACGTATGAAGACATCAATCGATGTACCATAATATCTGCATACCTACGAATCGGAGATGTAAAATGAGTGTAGAGAGGTACATTTAAGGCATAATGTCGCCTTTCATCATCGTTCGAAAAATTTCCTGAGCAATAGTACGTCGCTCTCTAAAAATACATGTAAATTTATACATATGGAAAACATTAATGAAACAAGATGGCGTCAAATGAATTTGAAATACTAACCGTCATAGGCTTTGCTAAAAGATTATTTAAAACTAACATTCGAGCAACAGATTTAGAATCTGAACCTGAGCATTTCAAAAGAAAATTATTTATTGATCCAGCATTTGTTATATCCAAATATAAATTATAATTTTCCAAATTCTTTTGTAATTTTTGTAAAGCAAATACTACGGGTGGAGAATGCGACCTTAAGAAAGCAATATTTGGATATTGTTCAATTAATTTTTCAGCAACTGTTATATTTGCTAATAACATAAGTTCTTCAATTAAATAATGCGATTCATCATGTATTTCAGCCCTATATTCATGAGGCATTAAATTTGCATCTAAACAAAAAACAATTTTTTTTCGATCTATTCGTAAAGCGCCGTTATCAAAACGCTTTTTCCTCAAATGGAAAGCAAATTCAAATAATTTTTTAATAATATTTCTTATGGCAATATTTTTATGAGAACCATGAAGTTTTGGTAAATTAACAGTGTTCGAAGATGAATCATTTATAATAGACTGAACTTGCTCGTAAGAAAATTGAGCACATGAATTAATAACTGTTTTTGCAAATCTGTGTCTCAATATTTGACAATCAGGTGTTACTTCCCATAAGACTGAAAATGACAATTTATCTTCTCCAGGAGTTAAGGAACAAAGTCGACACAACTCATACGGAAGCATATGATACACCTAGAAAATTAAAAAAAAAAAAAAAAGTAATTTTAAGTGTAAAATAATCATTATGAATTTTTTAACACAAACAAAACATGGTGTGTATTACCTTATCGACAAAATACACACTGGTGGCTTGTTGTGAAACAGCTAAATCAAGAGGAGTACTTTCTTTTAAGTAAAATGACACATCTGATATGTGAACTCCAATTTCATAATTCCCATTGCTCAATTCCTTACAACTAACTGCATCATCCAAATCCACGGCTGTAGCTGGATCAATAGTAAAAACACACTCTTTTCTAAAATCTTCACGTTTGAGAATTTCTTCTTCTGTCATGGTCATCGAATTAGATGGTATATACTTTTTCAGGTTTTCATCGTAAGAGGGTATTTTCAAACCTAATCCTAAAATAATTGCATTCGTTTCTGCTTGTATGTTTCCAACTGTACCAACTTCTTCAATCAATTCACTAAAAAAAAAAAAATAAATTAGTCATATTAAGATTTTGAATAAGAAAACTAAATAAAATAATATTTTAATGAATTACCCGTCAGCAAATTGTAAATCATTCCACTGAGAAAGTTTAGCTAGAAAAAGTTTGTTATTGAATTTTTCAGGGTTTTGAATGAATTCACTGGGGCAATTTGATTTTTTTATTTTTAATCTAGGAAATCTCATGTCTCTAGGGCAAAATATTACATAATTTACTTTTTTATTCGTTACTGTACTCAATGTTCCAATAGCTTGCCTTTTGTGATTTTGAGCCTTTATACTGACAACAACTGCAGTTCTTTGAGTGTTAATGGAATCTGTGTTTACCCTTTGATATTCTTTCGGTTTCAGTACTATAAAAACTTCATCGCCTTCTAATGCCCTATTTCGATCTCTAATGCTATCTATTAATATATCCATACCTTTATCAGGTGCACTTATATAAGCTTCTTTAAAATTTTTTTGATTTATTCTAATAATACCAGATATTAATACCCCATAATTAGCTAAAGTTTTTAGTTCATTTGATGATAAATATTCTGGAAATTTTGAATTTAATTTATTCCCCTCAGAATCGAGTAATTCTTTTTTCTTTTTATTAGGTGTGGAAGAATTATAAGTTGCCCTAGTTTTAAAATCTTTTTTCTCACAAAATTCAGATTTGAAAAATTCTTTAGGAGTTTTATAAAATTCATGAGAGTCATTGTCTAAATCTTGCATTTTTTTCTCATAGTTAATTTTTTTATAAATTTTTTTCTTTTTTTCTACTACAAGTTCATTTTTTGAATTTTTTTTTTTTAAATTAATGTCATCGTTACCCAAACTTTCAGAATGCACTGAAATACTGTATTTTAATTTACCAGAATTTTTTATAGAGCATATTTTTAAACATTTTTTAATGAGAGCTTTCGAACTACTATGATTACTATTAGTATTAATATTTCCTTTCATCTCCTGTTTTAATTTATCCTCATTTTCTGAATTTACATCTTGTTTATTTTTATATTTAATGTTATAATTTGAATTCAAATATTCTTTTTTATTCGTGTTATTACACTTTCCATTTCCAGATTCAGATTGAGTATCTTCACTTAGTGTTTCTACACTGTCACTATAAATCATTCCATTTTTTCCTTGATTTTTCTTTGATTTTCTTCTTTTTGAAGTATGTTTTTTTTTTTGTTCCTTAATGTTTGTTTTAACCTCACTCTCAATATCTTCAATTTCATTTTTTTGTATTTTTTCAGACATGATTGATCAACGTCACTTTTAACTGAAATAAATATACATATATTATTTAATTTAAACACAATTAAAATTATATTTAAATATTTTTTTGTTTTTTTTATATATGTAGAAAACTAACTGAGTATCTAAAGTCTACATATTGATAAACTTGACAAACTGTTTTTTTTGACATTCATTTCTCTTTAATTATAATTGAATTTTAAAATAACAACAAATTATGTATTTTGTAAGTCAAAAATAATATAAAAACAACTAAAAGAAAAAAAAATATAAAAATCAAAATTTTATTAAAAAATAAAGTTTTAAATTTATTCAATCTAACACAATTCTGGTTTTTGAATTGATGATTACATTAGCCACGTAAAAAAAAATAAATAAATGTAATAGACTTATTATTTGTACTTTTTAAAATAAATAAATAAATTATGAATCATTTCATTAATAAAAGTTTTAGAATTATTTTTATTAAGGTTAGAAAATTAAATTAATTTTATTTTTCTTACATTTTGTTTAGGCTGCCATTGAAGAACTGTAGATTTATTCTAAAAAACAAATACGTTTATTGTTTACGTAAGGTTTTAGTCATTATCTTATCAAAAAACTAAAAAAACTTTAAGGGAAAAGGAATATAATAAGTTAAAGTAAATTTTAAAAAAATATTCATGTAAATTTCATTCTATTAAGTACGTCATTATCTAAAATTATTTAAAATTTTATTTTTCAACTTAATGGCTTACCAAAGTAAAATTGAACTTTAAAAACATGGCAGCCATGTTTTTTTAAAAAAAAAAAATAATGAAATTCGAATAAAATGTTTTAAAAGTCACTTTTTTTTAAATATATTTTATTTGTTACATGGAAAATAAATTATTTTCTAAAATCAGTTTGATTTTTTATAATTTCAATTCTTATTGTAAATAATAATAAAAATCCATCCGATACTTGTTTAGATATAAAGCTCAAGAATTAAAATTTTTTACATATACGCGTGTGTGTGTGCGTGTGTTTGTTTGAGTATTTTAGATTTAAAACTTTTAAATAAAATATAAACATTTTTTGTTTTAATAACCTGATAGTTTAAAGTAAATGTAGTTTTATTGTACAAAAAAAAAAAAAAAATGCAACTGGGAAATATATTTTTAACCCTCTAAATTTGAAAAAAAAAAAAAATGTGATAAAAATATTAGTAATAAGCAATGTATGGTAGCATTTAAATCGTGGAAATGAATCATTTAATAAAAAGTATATGTATTTAGTAGTTCTTATATTTTTTTTAATATAAGCATTGATAAATTTTACATGTTTTGCAATACGATAAGAATATTATTTATTTCAAGCATCGCTGTATTTCCAATGCCTGGGAGGGGGAAAAAAAAAAAAAAAAATTCAAACTCGAAAAGTTTACATGAATTTTTGTTAATTTCTAAAATAATTCTAAAAGCTAACTAAACTAAAATCTAAATAAAAAATAATAAAATTGTATTGCTTATTAGAAAAAACAGGTAGCAAAAATACTGTGAACCTTCAAATCTTTTGAACGGTATGAATGTTAAAACGACAACAATTTTCACAACAACAAAATCTTTCAATGGGAATTTATTTATACTGCAAAAATTAATATTGCAAAGCAATGAAATTAAATAAAAAAATTTTTTTATCACATTTCATTTTTCTCTAAAGCTATTTTCTTATCAGGGCTCGATGATTCATTTTCCAAATTTTGCTCTTCGCATAATTTAATGCGCTCTTCCAATAAACTGTATAATGAAGTCATGTCCTTAATACTTGCCTAAAATTAATAAAAAAAAAAAAAAAAAAAAATAGATTTTTTAAATAAAATTCAAATCAAAAAAATTCATTCAAAATTCAAAAAATACCTGTAAAAGAAATATTTTAAGTTGTCCATTGGGATCCATAGCAGTCAGCCTTGCACTTCTTTCACTAGCTCTACTTAATGACATTTTACTCCATATTTTGGTGTTCATTACTACTCTTAAGTTTCCTACAGTTCTAATAACAATTCTAGAAGAAGTTTGACCTTCACTTTTTTTATCATTCAATCTTAGTATCCCACGACCTCTTTCAACCCAAGCTCCATTGTCGAATGCAAAGAGTTTGACATTGATCTGAAACAAATTATAAAAATAAATTATAATTTTCCTTTTTTACTTTTTCACCAAATATTACATCAATCAATTGATTATAAATAAATATATCTAAAATTAAATTTGAAACACACTTGCAAAACATTTTCTTCTTCTTCTTCGCCTGTAGTTACGAGAACTTCTTCGTACTTTCGTTTACTTGCTCTCGCCTCTTGGCATTTAGCTGCATTTTCAATTAAAGTACAAGTTTCTTTAGAATTGTTGAAACTATCCTGAGTTAAATTTTCCTTCACATCTTTACTACTTAAAACAGAAGAGAAAAGCATTTCTGAAGTTCCATTGCTTTTCGTTTCTTCACTCAAGTCTTTCTTCACATTGGTTGCTTTTACCGCATCTGACACTCTTTCGTGCAAATTTTGGCCGAAAACAAAATTTGGTACAGTGATAACTGATGACTGTGTGTTTGCATTATTTTTGTTTGAATTTAATATACTTGAAAATAATCCTAAACTAGGTTTAGAGGGAGTTTCCTTTGTATCATTATTCTTATTATTTGATGCATTAACGGTAGGAGATTCTACTGTGTTAGATACGACTGAATTTGTAAATGTGTTGTCACCAAATTTAGATTCACTTAAATTAAGTTTCGGGCAATTAAGACTGAATGGCAAGGTTGAATTATTACTATTTGTATTATTTGCGGATGAAGAAAAACTATTAGTCAATTTTGACGGGCGAAGAAATGATGTAGAATTTTCCATAACATTTTTTTCTACATTAATTTTAACTCCATTTTTTTTATCACTAGAATTAGAAGCTAAGGTTTCACTAAACAATGAAGTGTGTTTTGACTCTTGATTACCAACTGATTCTTTTTCATCATTTGGCGAAATCTTTTCTTCAATTTTCTTAGTGTCGCAAGATTTCACTAATGAATCTGTATTACTGGTATCTGGTTTGTCTTGTTCCGATGATGTGATGATTATAGGAGTTAATGCTGAAGATGAACCTAAAAGCACAATTTTACAGTAAACAATAAATGTGAAATTTTCCCCCGCATTAATGTAAAACCAATAATTTTTAAACAAATGTATTTGTAGAGAAAAACTTCTACGAAATTGGAAAGCGTTTAGAAAATTTTGAACATGGTAAATATAAAAAAAAACACGTACTGCAATTATTATCAGCCATTGCGTTTCTAAAAAACACAGTTCACCACCATTTTAGTCATCAACCGGAAGTTTGCAACACTGCATTCGATATATCGAAATAAAATCTTTCATTAAATATTTTGTAAAAAAAAAAAAAAAAAAAAAAAAAAAAAAAACTTAAGTCATAAAAATTTTTGGATTAATGTACTATTGGTATTTAAAATAAAATTGATAACTAATTATTGTTTTTTTTTAATAAAGTTAAATAAATCTTTTTAAATAAATTCTTTAATTAGTGTCATTTTTATTGTAAAAAAAATTAATATTGTAATAACAAAAGTTAAATTTGTTTAAAAAAAAAAAAAAAAAAAAAAAAAAAAATGAAATTCAATTTTTTGTAATGGGAAAGTTTTTTGTATTCTTCAAATATGTATTATGATATAATTAAAGTAAAATTTAAATCATGATTTCTAATTCTGCACCTTCCAAAACTCATGATCTTGATCATGTTGAATGCTCTTTTCCATCGTGTATTTTACAAAAATTTGGAGAAATGTGGTACCAAGTTTTCTTATGGGCATTATTTTCCAGTATATTTGTTCATTTAATTGCATCTACAATTGCATTTACTACATTAAGAAAACATAAATTTGGAAAGTGAGTTAAAAGCTATCAGTTTTGTCATATTTTATTTCGGGTTAAATAACACAATACAAAAAAATATTTAATTAAATTTAAAATGATGTAATGAATTTCTTATAAAGTTATGTGTTATGTTTAACTTTTAACAGGTTTTTTCCACTATTAGTTATTATTATGGGAGTTATAACTCCGATTACATGCGGAGCTGTTAGTTCTGCAGCGATTGCTTTCGTCTATCGTTCATCAAGCCTTCAAATGACTTCTCTTCATGCAATGTTTTGGGGAGCCGGTCAAACCGTAGCTATAATTTGTATATCATTCACTAGAATATTAGCAACTTTATAGTTTAGTAAAAAAAAAAAATTTACATGAATAATACCTTTTTTTTTTTTTAATACATAAGCCTTAGAAAAATATTTGTTATTATGTAGCTTAAAATAAATGTTATAATTGTATCGAAAGTTTTTTTAGCACAAACATTATCGAAAATATTTTTCTATATTTATTATTGTAAATAAAACTGTAAGTTTAAACGACATTCTTAATTTGATTAATAATTAAATTGTCAATTCTTATGTTTTTATTAATATTTATTTTATTGTAAAATATATTTTAAAAAAAAAAATTTTGATCAATTATAAATATATTAATATTTTCATATTACATAAGTTTTTTTTTTCAAACCTTTTAAAATCTAAAATACTTTTATTATCCTTCCATTATTTTTAATTTTTTTTATTTCATTTGAAATAGTAAAAAAGGATTGAAATTGTTTGAATTATTAAATAAATAAGATAAAAGGAAAAAACAAAATAATAATGAAATTTATTAAAAAATTTTTTATTTAATAAAGAATCTTATTTTAAAAAACGCGCCAAATAATAAAAAAAATCGGATATTACAATTGACAAGTGATTTTTATTTGACGGAAATTGAAGGACCGGAACGACGTTTACCAACCATTAAAATAAATATTTTTAATTTTACTGATATGTGAGAGTACCAATTTTTTTTTTTTTTTTGTTTTTTATTTATTTATTTGTATACATATTATTATTAGGTTTATTGAAATGAGTAATTTGGAAAAAGAATACACGACTAATTCCGTTCTGCATAATCATTCTTGGTATAATGATGTTGCTGATAAGTTATTGTCTGAAAATTTTTATCTCACAGCCCTGGAATTTTATGCTGAATTAACCGAGTGTGGAAAAGAATTACCAAAGTTAAAAGATTTTTTTTCAAATCCTTTAAATTTTGAACAGGGATCATTAAGCAAACATGAAATTATTCAATCAGAAAATCTACGTACGTTTTTCGTTTACAATGTTTACAATCAATCAAAAATGCTCGATAATAAATTTTAAATTTTTCAACACAGCGAGATCATCGAGTCAAGCTACATTAGATAGTTTAGATTTAACTAGGTATTCAGAAGATGGAGAAAGAAGTACAGATGACAGAGTGGCAGTTTTAGAATTTGAACTTAGAAAAGCAAAAGACACAATTAATGCTTTACGAGCCAATTTGACTGAAGCTGCTGGTAATAAAATTTTATCAAATCTAATTATTTATACTAACTATTTATACTTATTACAAATTTAACAATAATTTTTTTTACAACAGCTTCAGAATCTGAAACTAGTAAAAATAGATCTCAGAAGGCTAATTTGAAAGAATGTTTATCACCATTTAACAAATCTAGTCTTTCCATAAAAGCACACGAGCAAAGGGCCCTTAATTTTTTAATTAACGAATACCTCTTGTTGTATGGCTATAAGTTAACATCAATAACATTTGCCGATGAAAATGAAAATCAAGATTTCGAAGACTGGAATGATGTTGGTTTAAATTGTGGGAGACCATTTGAACTCCTTTACATATACAGAGAAGGTTTGAAGGGTATCAAATCGAATATATGCGTAGAAACAAAAGAATTTGAATGCCAAGTGTCATTATATGATGAAGTTAAACAAAATTTACAAATTAATGAATTGGTAAACATTTTTTCTAATTAAAACCTTTTTATCGAATCATGTTTAGCTCGATTAGCTATGGTGTATATTTTTAGGAATCTGAAATTTCTCAATTAAACAATAAAATAACTTCAATGGAATTAGATTATTCAAACAGAATTAGGAATTTAGAGAATCGAAAAATTAAAGAAGAAGAATCTCAAAGGAGTGAAACTCCAGATCCTGAATATTTTGAAATTATAGAAACGGTAAAATCTGAATCTGAGACTAAAAGTGATAATGGTGAATGGACTCGAATAGAAGAAAAATTAAAAAAGGAAAGTTTAGATTTAAAATCTGATAGTCAATCTAATTTTGAATCTATAAGTAATGATGACAAAGGAGATGCTCAGTCTATTTTATTAGAAAATGATGATATGCTTTCCGATTGTAAATGTCCAATGGAAAATTTAGAACATTCGATTAATAATAATAAGAATGAAGGAGAAAATTTAAATAGTTTTAGTGATTATGCTTGTAAAAGTCTTAACGAAACCGAACATGATAATTGTAGTGAAATGTATAAAAGTTTAAATGAATCGGAAAAACTTAAAAAGCAGGCGGGAAAAATGTTTGATGATAAAATTTTTAATATTTCAAACTCTAGCAGAAACATTCCGAGTGATTTTAAAAAAAAAATTATTCATTACTGTGATAATTTAAACGTTTTTTACAGCAATAAAAATTTTGATTATAAATGCTTGAAAGCTGAATTATTTCAAGATATTACTATTGATGATATTGTTAAAATTGTATCAGATAGTTTACCAAAAATTATTCCAAATGTAATACTCAACAAAAGAGAGGTGAGAAGTATTTTATAGTTATTATAAATTTTAATTATGTAAACTTACTTATTAATGTCTTCCTTAAAAAATTTTCAGGAAATTATTCCATTGTTAATATTGTCCATATGTCTTAACGATGACGCACCTAAAAGAGATAAACTTCTTAATTTGCTTTTTAATTTAAAAAAAAAGCCACAATCGGAGGAAAGAAGTTTAATTTTACAAAGTCTTTTGAAAATAGCTCAGTTAAAAGGGTCAAATACGGTCGAAAATGAAATATTACCTCAGTGTTGGGAACAAATAACTCATAAATATCTCGAAAGAAGAATTTTAGCAGCCGAATCATGTTTGGTATTGGTTCCATACGTTTCTGTATGTAAGACGTGTCACTAAGAAAATTTTAAAAATTTTGTTTATAATCCGAAAAACGTCATTTATTTCAAATTTTTTGTCATTTTTTTTTTTTTTTCTGCAGGAGGCCATTCGAAATTCCCTTATTTTATCAATCGCACAGCAATTACTAGAGGATCGCGATGAAAATATACGAAAAGTGGCCATTAAAATAGTAGCTCTACTTATCGCTTTGATTTCTGACGAAGATAAATACGATCAAGTGTCAGAAATGTGTTTTTTGGTTTTAAACGATGAATCATCAGAAGTTATTAGAGTAACAAAAGAATTGTTATTTCCATCGTTGGCTCAATGGAGTTTTTCGAATAAAAAAATATTGTCCAGTTTATTATTCAAATTATTGTGCAAAATAAAAAAGGAAAAAAATTTAAATTGCATGTGCATTGTTGAAAATTTACTACCTTTTGTCGTTATGACTGTTGCAAGCTCTGAAGTATTGCTTTCGAATCCTGACAAAAATGAATGTCTAAATATTGACAGTAAGATTAATTTTATTTACGAGTTTTACAAGTTTTTACTTAGACATTTTGTCATAAAATTTTATGCTTTTTTTTTTGTAGGGGAAGAATTTACCACTTTGTGTAAAGGACTTTGCGATCCGAAATTATTTTGTATGGAACAACCAGAAAAATTATTATCCGCATTCGATAATTACACGTCAAAATCAGAATTTAATTTATCCGAATGCCCTGAATTCGATTGGATAAAAGATATTTTTGTCTCGTACATATTAGAAACTGGGGATAATTTTTGGGAGGATACCGAAGTATTAAAAAAATTAATGTCCACGTTAAGATATTTGTGTTTGGGTTTGGGAAAAAGGGTGACCAATCTCATTGTAAGTGCAGAATTTAAATATTTAACGTTTGTTAGAGTTTTATGAAAATTAAAATGGATTACTTCATACTAGGTAAAACCAGTCTTATTGGAAAAATTAATGGAATGCGAAAATGCTGTCGTATCCGGTCAAGATTACAAATGCGCAATAATACCTCTGTACTTAGTAGGAGTTTTGTCTACTTTTCCCGAAGAACTTCAAGAAATGAGCAATACCCTAAGGAGATTTATTTGTGCCTTACCTTTGTGTGGAGTTTCATTGACTCCTTTGAAAGTCACCGTGGAAATCCTTTGTCAATTTCAACCGTGGCAAATATTAATATTAGACGCGATATGGGAAGGTAAAAAAAACGTTACTCACGTGTAAATTCCAGTCTGAAGTGTTAATCCTAACAGTTGATGAATATTTTGTTATAGGCGTAGTTCATCAGAGGTTGTTGGTTCGATGCGGAAGCGCTTCCTTGTTACGACAAGTTATACACCACACACCTGAAATTTTAATCAATACCAAGATAATGCCTGCTTTAGTTACTTTAGCGAGTGATCCAGAACCTTCCGTGAAAGCAAGCACGATACCAGCGTTAGGTACGTGCAATAAATCAAATAATTTTCATAATAAACGTTCCGGGGAAAAATTTTTTCCGAACGAAATTAAATTGAATAATGTATTTAATTATTTAAGGGTTGCTAATCAACTCGAAGGACAAAGCCATCAAAGATAAAGTTAACATGACACTTCAATCTTTGTTAACGGAAAGCACTTCTTTGGAAAATTACAGTTTGTTAATACAATGCATCAAAACGCTTGCATCAATTTATGAAAATTGCGACGTTAAATTCAGAGAAGAAGGTAAAAAAAAAAAAAATTTGTTTTTACTACTAAATTTACTTACCAGTTGTTTTACTATGTAGACTCGATTTATTTCAGTTGTTCTGCCACAATTATGTACGCTATCTTCTTTTGCTCTGCGATGTAAAGACAAAGAAATGGTCGAAAGTCTAATAGATGCTTTTTCATTCATAACCTTTTCACAAATTCAAGCCTCGTCTCAAAGCGTTTCGATGAGTTTACTTCCAGCTCTAAGGTTGATTATATCAATTTAACCGTCGAAGTCGTTTATCGATACCGTTTTAATAATCATTCCATTCTTTTTTATTGAAGGAATCTCGACGTGGTTTGCACTCAGTTGAATATGACTCATTCGGAACAAGTTAATTCGATGATGAGAGATGTGGAACGTCGATTACCCGGAACGACGAAAGAAAATTCTTCCAAAACCGTTGCCAAATCACCGTCGGATGGCGGTAAAAGGATGAGCGGCGTCGTGACGACACACGACGTGGTAGAAGACGTCAGAAACAGAGTAAATAAAATATTCAATGCGAAACCGAACACTCTTCAAAACGTATCTGGAATATTTAAAAAAAAAACGTAACGTTTTTTTTAACCGTAAATCGGTTTTTTTTTTTTTTTTTTTTGTGTGTGTTTTTATACGAAACAAGGCGAGCTATTGTAATTAAAATTTTTAAAAGGTTGTATCACATATACAAAGAGTTCAAATTAAGAAAAAAACTTAATACTTAAATTATTTATTAAAATGAAAATAATTAATTTTATTTATAAATTGTAATTTTTTTTTTTTTTTTTTTTTGTAAAGATGCCTGGTGCTTCTTTACCCTATTATTTTAATTTACGTATTATTATTTTAATGACTGCACACATTTTTAAAACAGAAAAAAAAAGGTTCTAAATACAGTTTTAAAAAAAAAAAATCATATAGTCAAAAGTATTTTTTTTTTTTTTTTTTACACGTTATTACAAATTGTATCAAATGTGAGAAATAATTGTTATTATTATTATTATTAATAGTTAATAAATTGAAAGAGAAATAAATTAATTTATATATATATATTTTTTTAGAAATATATTTTTATATATATAGAAAGAAAAAAAATATTTAAATTTTTTTTTGTTTTGTTTTACCTTAGTTTCACATTTTACTGTTTTTTTTAAAATAATCAGTTGCGAGTTTAACGGCAAGTTTAGCCGAACCTGGAGCTGTTGTCACACCATAACCTCCATGGCCGTAATTGTGAACGCACTGAAAAAAAGAAAAATTTTGTTTAAAATGATAGAAATTCTATTAATTGTAAAAAAAAAAAAGAAAAAATTTACCTTGAGGTATTTATCATTTAATTTAACGGATTCGATTTGAATTCTAACAGGATCTCTATGTGGTCTTAAACCGACCCATTCTTTTTCAATTTTAACATTTTTAAGACCGGGTACCAATTGTACACATCTATTCCAAATGGCTGCAGAATCGTAAGGATTTATATTTAAATCATAGCTGTCGTAGTGTCTACAACCACCCAAAGTGACATTTTCCAAACCTGGTATGACGTAGGTATCATAATCAGCATAGAAAAAATTTTTTAACCAAGGAGCCTTTACCTGTTAATAATTATTTTTTTTTTTTAATAAAAAAATGTCGCAAATTTAATAAAAAAAAAAATTGATAAAATTACCTTTATAACTTGTCCTCTTATCGGTACTAATTTTCTATCGTTAAAAATATATTTTGCGCCAAATCCTGAGCAATTAAAAATTAAATCAAATTTATATTCTCCCAAATCATTAATCGAATTAATTTTTTTCATTATAACTCTTCCTCCATTTTCTTTAAATCTTTCATTTTAAAAATAAAATTTTAATTTTAATTTTGGATATGATTTGTTAAAAAAAAATTATTATTATCTCACCTTAGTAATGTCCAGGGTAAAAATTTTCTACATTCTGTTAATAAAGTAACAAAATAAGATCCGTACAACCATTTTCCTGGACAAATGGATAATTCGTCATCATTTGCTGAACGATAAACAGGTACAATTTTATCAATTAAATCATTTTTAACCAATGATGAATTATTACTGGAAAATATGTAACCGGAAATTTCGGACACTCCACTCACGAAAGGATTAATTTTTTTCCTAATTTCATCATAATAACAATAAGATTCTTCGATTACAAACCTAAAAAAAAAAAAAAAAAAAAACTATTAAAACTTCATTATGACGTCATAATCTTTTAGTGCTTGACATTTTTCATACTTTGTATATTCTTCTGGATAAATTGAAAAACTTGTACCGGGTCTAAATATTCCAGCTGCTCCATCGCTCGTAGTCTCTTCGTTAAATTTATCAGCGATTAAATAAATATCAGAATTCGGATATTGAGATTGAAGTTCCAAACATGTCGTCATACCCACTACTCCAGCACCCAAAACTCCAAATTTAATCCCAGACATATTTATTTATTGTTCATACGTGATTTCTTTTTATTTTTACGATCTAAAGTTATTAAATAATATTATCCCGAGCATTAGTAAAAAGAATAATTTGTTTTTTTTTAATTTTAAATCACGAAAAAAAAAAAATGCAACGTCGTAAAACGGATCATTAATTCGAATGCATTTGGAACGAATAACAAAAATTTCCCGCCTTTTAACAACAAAAACAAAAATGGTGGGCGGGAATTTTGTCGAATTTTTAAAATGAATTGTGACGTCACATTTATTTCCTCTGTGTCTCTCTCGTTCGAAAAAAATTTTTTCCCCCTTTTTATTCTATCAAGAGAGAGAGAGAGAGAGAATTCTTTTCAATAAATAAATATTTATTTATTTAAACAAATAATTAATTACGTAATATTTTATTACTTACCTTTATTTTTGCTTTAAATTTATTATTTTTCGATCGATAAAAAAGGAAAAAAAGAAAAATTTATGAGTTGTAAATAAACGTTACGTCGGCGCGGATTTAAATTTTTCCTCCATTTTTTTTTTTTTTTTTTTTTTTTTTTTTAAAACCAAAACGTCCCATTTGTAAATTAAGGGGCGTATTAAGGAAGTGATGAAAGAGTAATAAAAAAAAAAACATCATTTTTGGGCCTTAAACGTTTACGCCTAATTTTTAATTAAATTATTTTTAACAAGCTCGATTTGAATTTGAATTTTTTATATTTTTACTCGATTAGGTTCGTAAAACAAAAAATAAAATTTAATTCATTTGTGTTGGATTTTTATTTATTTTTTTTAGTTTTTACATTTTTTATTTTTTTTAAAAATAAAATTATACTACTGTACTGTGCGATTTTTATTTGAAAACAAATAAAAATAATTTAAATATAAAATAAATTACAAAAAAAAAAAAAAAAATCGTTTAAAGATCCACACAATTAAAATTTATTTAATAAAAAAAAAGCAAAAAAAATTTTATTTATTAAAGTCATGTTTTTCTTTTACGTTTTCATAATTTTAACTTCGGCACCAAAAAAAAACAAAAAACTAAACCGGAAATGATGAAACGAAAACAAAAAAACGAAAAAATGAAAACAGGAAATAATTTAAATGATATAAAATAATCCTAAAATTTATTTTTTTTATTTTTTAATTATTATTATTTTTTTTTAATAATAACGTATTATTTATTATTATTATATTATCATTATTTTTCTACTAATAAACGTTTAAAGCCAACTAATAATAATTGGCAGTATTTACCGTATTTAAAGCTGCAAAAGCTTTTTTTTTTTCTTTTTCTTTTTTTTTTTTTTTTTTTTTACTCATCTGCTCTTTGTTACAAAAAGAAAAAAATATCAATTTTATTATTATTATTATTATTATTATTACTTAAGGGTATTATTAAATAATAAAAAACAGATCTTTTTTTTTTGACGGGCGAAACAAAATGGCTGACGACTATATATAGAAAAAAAAAAAAAAAAACAAATTTAAAATTGGCCCCGCTCTAACCTTTTTAAAAAAAAAGTTTTTTTTTTGTATTTATATTTGATTAGCTTAACTATATAATAATAATATCATAATATAAATATAAATATATTGAGGGTGATTTTAACAAACATTGACCGGAAGTAGTTATTTATTATTATTATTATTTTTTTTCCGTATATATAATCTAATGTGACATTCATTGGACAATTTTTTTTTTTTCACAACGAATAGATTATATTTTTATAAATCATTATTATTATTACCATCATTAAAATTACCTACGGTTTCTTTTTTTTTAATAATAATAATAATTAAATAACGTTTTTTACAATTTACGTTGTGCTAATTAAATTAACTATTACGAATTTTAAAAAAAAAAAAAATCCTAATTTCTAAAACTAAAAAAAAAAAATACTTTTCATGCTTTTATCACAACAAAAAGGAAAATCTTTCAGGTTTTTTTAATATTTTTAATATTTTCCTTTTTTCCTAAATAATTACTTTTTACAAAAATTTTCATAAATACATTTTCATTTACATTTTATTATCGAAAAAAATTTTTTTTTTCTTTTTTCATCACCGCGTTTAGTTTGCCAAAAATCGAAAATAAAATATATGACGTGTTGAAAATTTAAATTCGTATTTAATCGTGTGCGCCAGAAAACGATAATGATAATAATAATAATAATAATAATAATAATAATAATAATAATAAATCATTCGGAAATACTTCCCTCAATCAAAACACATTCGAACAGAATTATTTTATTAATCTTAAAATAATTTTTTTCTTCCCCCTTTCCCTCCCTCCCCCGTTTTAATAAATCGTTAATTACCGCCAAATTTTAATTAATTCAAAACCACGTAAAATTAATTATTAAAAATTCATTAAGCCATCTCCCCCCGCCCCACCCTCTCCAAAAAGAAAAAAAAAACGTTTCATTTTTATTTAACAACGAGGATTAAATAAAATGTTTTAAAAAAAAAAAAAAAAACAGAGTCAAACAGGGAAAATAATATCCGGGGATTAAATTTCCCTGCAAGAATTCGAGCTAAATAAAAATAAATAAATAAATAAAGATTTAAAAAAAAAAAAAAAAAAGGACTAAAAAGGGTTCAAAGGTTCGGTTTCGAATCGCGGTCGTGGCCCTTTACTCAAAAAATAAAATTTTTTCATTCTTTTCATAGTTAAAAATTTTTTAATTTCGAAAGTACGTAATTTTTCGTTGAAAACTTTCATTTTCCAAACCGGAAATGAATTCACCTTGAATGACTACAAATATACGCATGCGTACATTTTAAATGAAGATACCCATATATAAAAAAAAAGGATGATGGATTTGTGACGTCATATGCACGCAATCAACGTCTCTCGTAAATATATTATTGGCAAAGAAAATCACAAAAAAACCGGATGTTTAAAAAATTTGGGATTAAAATCAACTTTTGAATAAATAATTATTTCGACCGCCTCCTTTTTTTTTTTTTTTTTTTTTTTTACGCGTATAAAATATAAAAACAAACTATCCGCCATTTTTGTTTTCCTTTTAACTTACGCAAACTTAAAAAATCATTATCAATTTTTTATCACGTTGTTTGTTATTAAAAAAAAAAAAAAAAAACAAACTTTTGCTTAGTTGGAAGCTCATCATCATCATCATCATCATCATTATTATTATTACGTACTCTTAAAAAAAAATTATAGCAAGTTTAAGTATTATTTAAATCCGTTAAAAATATTTAAATTGTCAAAACGTGTTGAATATTATTCAAGAAGCAACAATTTTTTTTTTTTTTTTTTTTTTTTATTACCTTGAAGTAAAATTTTTTTAAATAAAATAAAAATAAAAACAAATGATAATAATAATAATAACTAACTAACCTTACAAAATAAAAAAATTAATAAATATTAATAATAAATAATTTTTTTTTTACCTCTCACACATCGGATTTATCACGGATTATTATCACGAATTTATTATTATTATTATTATTATTATTATTATTATTATTTACGTCATTACGTTACGTGATAGCGTTAAAATCAGTTGACACTGTTATTTTAAATTATTATTATTATTATTATTATTATTATTTCCCCATTAAAGTTAAGCTGGATTTAAAAATAAAAAATAAAAATATCGTTTAACCGGCGCACACACACACACACACCAAACCTTTACGAGAAAAAAATTTTTTTTTAAATTTTCCTTTTAATTTTTTCCTTTTTTCTTAATAAAAAATTTAAATAATAAATTTTATGTTAAAATAAAATAAATACAAGAAAGGGTGAACGTGCTTATTAAATTTTTTTTTTTTAATTTTTCCACTCATCTTTATTAGTTTCCATGTAAAAACAGCATTTTTCCTTTTTCCTTTTTTTTTTTTTTTTTTTTTTTTTTCCTTTTATCACTTATCAATAATGCTAGTGAGAGAGAGACACACACAACCTTTTCATAACTCCTACAAAATCATTATTATTATTATTATTATTATTATTATTATTATTATTATTATTATTATTTCTACATTTCTACTTTTAAATATTTAACAACATTCTAACACGTAAAAATTTTTATGGACGTTTACTTTTTACCTTTCCCCCCCCGTTCCCTCCATCCCCCAACCCCCACCCCCACCCTTAACGGTATACAAACTGACTGATTTTGTCATCATTTTTAACTTTTCAAATCCCTCTCTTAAAATAACTCATAAATTATTTCCTATTAAAAGATCGGAAAAAAAAAAAATGGCGGACAAAAATTAGTAGCATTATTATTATTTGAAGCTTGGAGGTGCACGTGGATGGTATACGTGCATTCCTGGACGTGATACATTACGCGGATGGAATTTATTTACATTATATTTTATTTATAATAAAAAAAAAAAAGATACACACGCTAAAGTTTAATAAATTTTATTTTGTTCATGCGAAGGAAAAAAAAAACAAAGCAATAAAAATTGCCAAAAAGAGAGAGCTTTTGAATTAATAATAATAATAATAATAATAATAATAATAATAATTCTTTTAAATGACTAGCTAGTTAAAACGTTTCAAATAATAATAATAATAAAAAAAAAAAAAAAAAAAAAAAAACGACATCGATTTTCTTATGAAATTCATCATTATATGATTGTTGTTGTTGTTGTTGTTGTTCCAATAAAGCGTGAGAAAATAAAACCGGAAATGCTGTTTTTACCGAAACCAATGGCTACCATTGATCAATTAAAATACTTTCATACTTCCTCATACGATTTTACAATTTTATTTATTTTTTTTTTTTTCCGACATTTTGATTAAAATGTAAAAGAAAAAAAAAAGAAAACCGTAAATAACCGAAAAACTTTAAAAAAACTTTTTTTTTTTTTTTTGTCATTTTGAATTTTAGACTTAAAACTTACCAAACGGCTATCTACCATCAATCTATCTATCTATTTATCTATCTATCTATCTATCTATCTGTGTATCTTTTTAGTCATTTAGTATCATCAACAATCTGCAAAAAAAAAAATAATAATAATTAATAATTAATAAAAAAAAATTTTTATTTCTTTTTTTCAATTTTAAATTGTCTCTTTGAGAATTCATTCATTTACAAAAAATTAAAAGTAATTAATTTTAATTTTAATTTAAAATAGAAAATTATTTTGTTTTGTTTTTTTTTTCGGTTAAACTCACCAAGTTATTATGTTGAAGAAAATGTCAGCCAGTTTCGAAAACTACAATTTAACTCATATTGATATTTAATTTCCCTTAGCAGGTTTCTTTTTGTGTTGTTGATATTACATAGGTACTTTTCTGTAACTCGATTTTGTTTTTTTTCCAATTTTTAAAGTTACACTACTTTTTAAGAAGACACTATTCTATAAATATTATATACTTATAATTAAGTATGTATACTTTTGAAGTGTCATACATATATATATTTATATATATCATTATAATATATAAATATATATATATATATTTTTATAATATGTATGTATGTATATGCATTTATTAACAGTCTAATTACTTTTTGCTTTTTTTTTTTTTTTTTTTTTTAATGTAAATGATACAATAGATGCTACACAAACAACCTAAGGCATACAATAAAGTTATTTAGTTAATATAGTTTGTTCCTATTTTTCTTACACTATAAACAGTTTTGATGATCACTAAAATTTTGTCATGTTTCACTGCTTTAGTAGTATATTTCCAACTACATAATATCATTTAGATAAAAAATTGTAGTCGGTTATTCTGAACATTTTTCATGTTTGCCATTTCTCATCCTTAATTAATTTTAACTGAAATTTTTTTTTTTTGTTTTTTTGTTTTTTTTTAAAAAATTATTTTTATAGTCTAGATAATGATGATAGGCTTTCAATTTGAATTTTTTAACCATGGATGCCTCAAACATTCTTCAGCAGTCGCACGACGATTTGGATCAAAATCTAACATGGGCGTTAAAAAATTTGTGAATTCCCTAGCTTCATAACATTCCCATTTGTACTTGTCCACGAGAACTTCGAATAAACTCCATGGTTTCAATCCGACAATACGCCTAAGTTGACATTTTGCATTGAAAAATTGCTTTGAATGTTTGCCACTTAAAGCAATTCTTTTCGGAATCTCTCCTAATAATTCTATAATGTGGGCTAAATGATCTTCATCTCTACTATAATCTTCTCCAGAATGAGGTTCAAACAAATAATCTCCTGTAGCTAATTCAAATGCCATGCAAGCAGTGGACCAGATATCTGCTGATGTGTTATAACCAGCTCCGAGAAGAACTTCAAGACTTCTATATTGCCTTGTTTGTATGTCTTCGGTAAAATGGCAATGCGTCCAACAAGCATTGCCAAGGTCAGCTATTTTAACTTCAACATCACAAGGAACAAGGGCTGGATCAGGGCCAGTATCAAAATCTTTCATTAGTCCTTTTTTCAAATCCAATTTGTTTTTATTCGTATTATCTGAAAATTTAAGTTCATCTTCTTCTTCTTCTTCATCCCCTTCTATATCACCATCTTCAACATCAGCCTCTTTATTATGATCAAGAATATTCATTATTTTACACTCTTTAGGAATATCTTCTTTTGAATTATTATCATCCTTACAATCCTGTAAATTATCTAGATCTACATTTGTTTCTTTAAGAGTTTCATTTTCTTTGTCATTCTTATTTTCAAACTTGTCCTCATCTTCTGTGACTTTGTTTTCTAATGATGCATTTTCTTGAAATTCTCCTTCCCCTGATCCCTTTTCTTCTTCTAGCTGCTTATCAAATTTATCACATCCATTAACTATGGGAGATATTTTACCAGGAGAACCCAATATATATTTTTCATTTTCATTATTGTCTGTTTTAGTTTCTTCAGTAAGATCTGGACTTATATTGGTATCTGTCTGATCTCCACTTGACAATAATTCTTTTTTGCCTTCTACCATTTCTTCCATTTGTTGAATTTGTTTTTTCAAAATTTCTTCTTGCCTCTTAGCTTTCTTTTTAAGTTTTTTCTTTTTGTTTTTGGACATTTTAGCATCCATTTTTGGTTCTTGAAATTCTTTAGGAGCAGTACTAACAAGTGATACAGGAAGTTTTAAACCTTGTGAATGCATATCGGTTGCTTCACAAGCAAGTTTTCTTATATATTCTTCACTCACACAAACTAATACATTTTCCGGTTTAATATCTGTATGAATTATTTTACATTTTGTATGCAAGTAGTCTAATCCTTCTAGTACCTGGCGAATTATTGATTTTACATTACTTATTGGTATACCCCTATAACTGCTTCTAATAATTAACTTCAACAAATTGTATCCGAGAACTTCAAATACCATACAAACATGGGTACCATTAATACCAGTAATTTTAAAGTCATTGAGCATTTGAATAGTTTTATTCTTCTTTGGATCTGAAGGATCTGCTTCTCTGACAGTTCTTAAAAGTTTGATTTCATCTAAAGCAGTGTCGGTAAAGTGCGATGCACTTTTAACAACTTTCAAAGCAACAAACCGTCTATCCAAAAAATCCCAACAAAGCCACACAGTTGAAAAATGACCCCATCCGAGCTTTCTTGTTACCCTGTACCTGTTTTGAAAAACATCGCCGATTTTAACTGGATGATATCCCCCTTTACAGTAATCACTCGAATCTTCTTGTTCATCTTCGTCAGAGCAGTAAAAATCTTCATCGTCATCCTGAATTGTTTTATTTGGTGAAGAACGGCTGGGAACAGGATCTGACTTGTTTTGTTGCTTAGAATTGCTAGAGATAATTGAATCGAGCTCTTTTTTCTTTTTACCGGGCTTATGACGCTTTTTCTTTGCTTGGATTACAAAAACTCTGTGATTTACTTCTACTTTAGAATTCATAATTTATAAAAAATTATCAAAAACCTAACCTTTTTAACACTCCATTGAGGACGTTGTTTGAATATGGCCGACAAATTTATTTTTCAAGAAGGCAAGTATAAATGTTTCCACAGTCTACAATGTTATGATGTAAAAGTGTGTAACTTATTGGATTTAAAAAATTTTTTGTTATTATTTATAAAAAAAAAAATTTCAACGTAACAGTAATTTGATACTTATTCAATAAAACATAATTAAAATCTTTTAAAATAAAAGGGTTTGCGTTTAAATCTGTACCTAAAAATCTTGAAATTTTTAAGCGCTTCTGGTAGTGGAAACCTTGATTCGGCAGAAATCACAGTGACGCGTCTGTTCGTTTGTCAATAACTATATATCTATAAACCAGAGTAATGTGAGTAAAATATTTTATTTTACATATATAGTTAATTAAATGCTTGAATGATTAAGTAAATACTTAAATCTGTTAAATTAATGACCAAGATTTGTTTTTTAATCAATATTAAAATCCATGAGGTTTTTCCATATTTTTATCACGTATTTTAAATGTATCCATTTTTAAATTCTAAATACGCATAATTTTTACTCAAACCTTAAAATTTTTTAATTTCTCTATTTCATTTCATTTCATGTTCTTTGTTTTTTTTTTTTAATGTAATGTCAAATAATTATTATTATATAATTACTATTTTTTATATATTTTAGGATTATATTACGATTAATTTTTTATTAAGGTTTTTTTTAGGCTTCATTGGAAAATATTTGACTGTTAGTAAAGAATTTATTTTTATTATAGGCCGGGTGATCGTTCTAGGAGCCGTGACTCCAAAATACGAAGAGGTGGTGGTGGCGGTGGTGTAGGTAGTAGCAGACGAGGTGGTAGCGGAGTGTCAAGAAGAGGGAGTGGTGGGCCAGTATCTCATAGGGATAGCAGTGTAGGAAGACGTTTTGTAACTAAAAGAAGTTCATTAAAAGGCAAACAACCTGGAGGTGCATTAAGGAAACCCAGGTGGAATCAAATAGAATTACAGCCTTTCACAAAAAATTTTTATATTCCTCATCCAAATGTTTTAAAAAGATCAAGACATGAAGTAGAAAAGTATAGGCATGAAAAAGAAATTACAGTTAAAGGGATCAAAGTACCTGATCCAATTATGTACTTTAGTGATGCAAATTGGCCTGATTATGTTCAAAGAGAAATTCAAAAGCAAGGGTTCACAGAACCGACAGCAATTCAAGCACAGGGTTGGCCCATAGCATTGAGTGGTATGGATATGGTGGGAATAGCACAAACAGGATCTGGCAAAACTTTAGCTGTGAGATAGTTTTATATTTAAGTTAGGTTTGAAAAATTTTTTTGTCACATTATTTAGAATCCAAAAAATTTTCAGTATATACTGCCTGCTATTGTTCATATTAATCATCAACCTAGACTTTTAAGGGGTGAAGGTCCTATAGTATTAGTTTTGGCCCCTACAAGGGAGTTAGCCCAACAAATTCAGCAGGTAGCTTGTGATTTTGGTACATCATCTGCAGTGAGAAACACATGTATTTTTGGAGGTGCACCTAAAATGCTTCAAGCTAGAGACCTAGAATCAGGGGTAGAGATATGTATTGCAACTCCAGGAAGATTAATTGATTTTTTAGAAAAGGGAACTACAAATTTAAGGAGGTGTACATATTTAGTCCTTGATGAGGCTGATAGAATGCTAGACATGGGCTTTGAACCTCAAATAAGAAAAATTATTGAACAAATTAGAGTGAGTTTTGACAGACTTTTTTTTTTTTTTAAAAAAAAAAAGTTAATTTATAATTTTTAATGATGAGTTTTTTTCTAGCCTGACAGACAAGTATTAATGTGGTCAGCTACTTGGCCTAAAGAAGTTCGAAGGTTGGCAGAAGAATTTTTAAATGATTATGTTCAAATAAATATAGGATCTCTTCAACTTTCGGCTAATCACAATATACTCCAAATAGTGGATGTTTGTTCTGAATATGAAAAACAAACAAAGTTAGTTAAAATTTTTTATTTAAGTATTTTATTAAAGGGTAATATTTATTATGTCCCTCATTGGAATATGAATATATGTGTAAAATGGATAAACATTAACTTTTAAAAAGATTTTCTAATAGCCTTCAATTGAATATGTTATTTTAAAAAATTAACATTTTCTGTGTAAATTTTTAGATTGCTTAAGTTACTTAATGAAATAGCCAATGAGCCTGAAACCAAAACGATGATATTTGTTGAAACGAAAAAAAAAGTAGATGAAATTGCTAGAGCAGTGACTCGATATGGTTACCAAGCGCTTGCTATTCACGGAGACAAATCCCAAAGTGATAGAGATTATGTATTAAATCAATTTAGATGCGGTAGAGTAAATATTTTAGTTGCCACTGACGTTGCTGCACGTGGTTTAGGTAAGTTCATAGAAAAAAAATTTATCAACAATACATACTGCTTTTTCAACTAATATACCGCAAATAATTTTAATCACCATTTAAAATTCCAAAAAAAAGAAAAGAAATAATCTCATTAATAAATTTTATTCTAATCTAGTGTAAATAATACGCCCTAATAATACCTTAGGTACAATTGAACTAAATCATCTTTGGGTTTTCTTTCTTTAGTAAAAGGGGGTCAACCTGTGTTTTGGTAAAGATCATGTGGCAATAGTTTCCAGACTGGGAAGAGTGACAAAGCAATTTTCTGATGCCTGTGGTAGTTAATTTTGTTTGAAATGAAAAAGGGAAAAAGGGGGATTAATGTTTTTGATGTAATAGATGGGATGTTTTCGAGAATGAAAAATAATTATTAATGCAATAATAATTTGGATTGTCAAAATGAACATGAAACTGTCATTTATATATTTATTCATTCTTATTCGCAAAAAAAAATTTAAATTGAGTATCATTTATTATAAATTTTTAAATATTATTTCATTTCATGCTTTTTCAATTTTAAATCAATTTGAATGGAGGAACTTTATCAAAAGTATTATATCATCAAGTGTTATAGTATGTTTTCCATAACATTTTTCATTTGTGTAACGATATGTAATTATGAGTTGTAGGGTTAATAATATCAAGTCATTTGTTTGCGTTCTGTTGATTTTTATGAACGAAGGCAAAATCAATACAAAAGCAAAAAGAAAAAAAAGATGGATGCAATTTAAAAATAAATATTAGTTCATTAGTTTTGATTAATAGATTTTTTTACAGGAATTATATGTTTAGGGAAGGAGCGGGGGGGGGGAAAGGAGGTACTGCCGTTAATTTACCCTTTTTTTTTTTTTTAGATGTCTATATCATTTTGAGACAAAAAAAAAAAAAAAAAAATGAAAATTTTTGTTTTTGAACAGTGTAATTTATATAAATTGAAGATGTTGGCTGTGTGAATAATATGTTTAAAAAGAAATGAAAAAGGCATCAATTTGTCAAATTAATCCAGTCTGGTTTTTTTTTTTTTTTTTTTTTTCTCTTTTTTCAGAGGCACATGCATTGAAGGTAAAAGAAAAGCGTTTAACCAGTGCCAAAGGTGGCTGATGAAAGCTATTTGGCTGTTTGGGTTCCGCAGTGCCTCTGATTGGTATCCGCTCCTCAAACCTCAACGGGTCTCGGCCGAACGCGTGCGTGACAGCCGCCGCCCACAGAGTTACGAGGAGATGAAAATAACTGTTAATGGTTTCGTTTAAAGAAAACCACACGGCTTTGCCATTGTGAACTGCAGACGCAGGGTGTTCCTCTTTTCATAAATAATAGCCTTACACAAAACAAACAAAACAAACAAACAAACAAAAAAGAAATAATATATCCCTTGAAATATCGGAAATTATTATAATCTTTAAATTAAAATAATTAAAAAAATAAATAAATGTACATAAACATACATATATTTATTTAAAAATATATATATATATATAAATGAGTAAAAGAAAAGAGACAGAAGATATGCTAAATTACAGGAATATGGAAAGGAATGCCCAGGAGGTAATTATTTTATATATTTTTTGCTTAAGTTTTTTTTTTTCCTTTGCTCAGGAACATTTATATCATTATTATCATCAAAGATTTTTTTTTTTTTTTTTTAATAAGTTGTAATCAGAAGTCAAATTTAGAGAGAAAAAAAAAAAAAAAAAAGGTTTTTATGTTTTCTTTCATAATAAATTTTAATGTTTTTGTTTCTGTTTTTTTTTTTAGTTTTCCACCTTTGTACCTTAATAACAACAACATAATAATAATAATTTTTTTTTTTTCCCAATGAGTTTTCCACAAACTATTTTTTTTTTTTTTTTTTTTTTTTTCACTTGAAAAATTTTCTTTCATTCAGATGTGGATGATGTCAAATTTGTTATCAATTTTGATTACCCGAATAATTCGGAGGATTATGTGCATCGTATAGGGCGCACGGGTCGACACGACAAAACAGGTACGGCCTATACATTTTTCACTCCGTCAAACGTGAACAAGGCAGGGGATTTGGTGGCTGTACTACAGGAAGCCAATCAAGTTGTCAACCCGAAATTATACGAACTCGTTTCCTACACTGGATTCGGGAAACGTGAGTAAATAAATTTTTTTTTTTTTTTTTTTTAATGGAGAATGAATGTTCGCACGAATCGATGACGTTTACGTTTTTGTTTAATGTTTTAGGAGGACGAACTTCTGGATTAAAACGGGAAGAGAGGAGTTTTACCGGAAGGGGATTAAGTCGGGGAGGAAATGGGATCGGGTCTGATCGCAGCAGTCGAATGAGCGGATCCTTAACCATGAGCCGAGGAGGGGATGGTGGGGATAGAAGGGGAAGTGAGAGAAGTGATAGACATAGAGTCGGGATCAAAAGAAGCAGGTTTTCCGATAATCCGGGGAAGAATTCATCGAGTTCTAACAGTTACAACGATTACAATTCCCAATCTCAACAGTATCAACAGCAAAGTTACAACAACAGCGGTTATCATCATCATCAACAATCTCAATCCCAACACTCATCTTATCAGAAATCTTATCAGACAAGTCAGCAAAGTTACTCTTCACTCATGCAAGGGTATAATTCAAATCAGCAGTATCAACAGTACGATAGCGGTAGTTACGGATATCAACAGCAACAGCAAAGATCTCATCCGCCACCGTTGATGTCGAAAAAATTATAATGATACAATATGAGAATGTGAAAAAAAAAAAAAAAAACGAAAAACAAAACAAATGTAGTTTAGTTGGCGGCTATTTCGGAAAAAAAAAAAAGTTTCAGGTACAACACGAAAAGAGTAATCAGGGTAATCATTATTAAAAAATTAAATAGCTCGAACTACTTACTTATTTATAAAACTAAGAAAAAATAAAAGGATAATAAATAAATAAAACTGCTGGTTCAGTTGGCTCGATTGTAACTTATTGTAAAAGACAAAATGGCGGTTAAACAGAAAAAAAAAAAAGAAGAGAAGAAGAAGGAAAAACGTTAACACATTTTACTTTTACATTAGTTTTATTTTTTTTTCTTTTCATAAATTAATTTATTTTCTATTGTATTGTATTTCTTTTTTTTTTTTTGGAATTAAGCTCTCTTTTCATCTTTTTATCAATTATTATTATTATTATTTTCAATTTTTGTTTCATTGTTTTTATTTTATTTTTACTTTTTTTTTTTTTATTATTATTATTATTATTATATCAATGTACTATTAAATCGTAAAAATCCATGTTTTGATTAATGAGAAAAATTATTATTATTATTATTATTTTTATGAAATTTTTTTTTTAATTTTTAAAAAGAACAAAATTTTAAAAAAAGAAAAGAAAAGAGTTTTAGGAAAAAAGAAAAGATTTATGAGAAAAATGAGAAAAAACTACAATTTTATACGATTATTTTTAAAGGTTGAGATTTTTTTTTATGTTGTTACATTTATTAACAATTTTTTTATTAAATCATGTTTTTTTTTTTTTGATACTGTTTAACCAATAATATCATTGGTGTATGGCTAATTAATTCATTTTTTGAATAAATTACTTTTTAGAAAAAAAAAAAAGAAAAAATTTATTTTATTTTCGTTTCCTTATTAAGTAAAATATTTTAAAGTTTTTCATATGAAGTGTTCAGTTTATTTTGTCGACTTATATTAACTAAATCAGTAAAAAAATATTTTAATAGTATGAAATGACTATTTATAGAAAAAAAGTTAATAGGTCGATTTTAAATAAAGAACGATACAAAAAGATATTCAAAATTAAAATGTTTTTTTAATTTGAAAAATTAAGTTTTATAAATATTAATATTACAATTTCATACTAAATATAATATTTATTATTTTATATGAAGTTGAACTACTTTTCATCATTCAAAGCATCAAAATCATTTTACAATGTGGGATCCTTATAATTAGGATCATGAATATTGGGCCAAACACCGGGTTTATCAGGATTATAGGCATCAGCAGTATTAGCTTCGTAATATTCTTCCATGTTCATTTCGGAATATGGTAAAGTATTTTTAAGTTTTTCTAATTCTTTAGTCAATTCAGCAATGCCTTTAGCAATATTTTCTGTTTGTTCTTTGTGTTTAGTTACAATTTTATCAGTTTGAGTATCTATCTGAGCTATAGCACCCTGATCAGACGGATATGGGATTTTTAATGATGTATATTTAGTTTTAAAAGCATCGACTACTGCTGGAGTAGAAATTTTTGATTTATAATGTTCCCAATCGATGGTTGGTAATTCACCGGGTAATGCTGTCACACTAAATATAAAATTCATTTTAACAGGTAATAATGAAAGTTAGTAAAAAAAATTGAAATTGTAAAAAAAAAAAAAAAATTAAAAAATAAAATAAAATAATAAGAAAAAACTATTAATAAATTTAACAAACCTTCGTAAATATTTATCCGAAAGAGTTTTGAATGCGACGTATGTCGTTTTATCAGTTGCATATTGATTTATTAAAGACCAGTTAACTGAACTAGATGCAATTCTCTTAGCCATTTTTCAAATGTAAAGAAAAATTACAGTAGAAAAAATTAAATTACGAAAACAGGTTAGCCAACTTATTTAAGCGGGCAGTAAACAAAACCTCCGAGATACACTTTAAGTAAATTCAAATTAATATCATAGATGATGTAAACATTTGATCTCTATGGTTTCAACCGATTTCATATTCAAGAGTAAAAGAAAATTTTTTTTTTTTTTTTTCATCTTTTTTTAACGCTAACAACTCGTAATGGCTAACAACCCAAACAATTTTCGATAATAATAATAAAAAAAAAACACGTATATCGAATAATAATAATAATAATAAAGAAAATAATAATTTTGTAACGTATGATATCATGCGACGATAAAAATTACAAATTTAAAAACTTTTTATGTAGTTTTCAATAATTTTTTAAAATTATTTAAATAATTTATTTATTTATTTAAAACCGAATCATTTCCCCGTTTACGCGTTTATATTTCGCGTTAAAATTTCAAATTATTTAAACATCAATCAAAACAAAAATAAAATAAAATAAAAAAATAAATAAATTTTTTAACTATAAAACAAATTTTATTTTTTACAATTCCATTAATTTATTTTTTATAATAATAATAATAATAAAAATTAAATGCATAAACTTATCTATATATATAAATATATATATATATAAACACAATATAATAATAATAATAAACTAATGTCTTTCTAATGTAACTTGTAAAAAAATTTTTTTTTTTTTTTTTTTTAAATTTATTTATTTGCTTTTAGTAATTAAAGTTTTCAATTGATTATTTATTTATTTATTTAATTATTATATATTATTAATATATATATATATTTAAATCCTTAATTAATTCGAAGGTACAAGGAATGTGTAATAGCTAGCTTTTCCGAGATTAATTTCCGTTAAATGTTTAAAGCACCGGTGAATTTGTGTTTTTTTTCCCTTTTTTTTTTTCCTTTTTCTTTGGTTTGTCTGAAAATTACAACAAACAAATACTCAACAACAACAACAACAACAACAACATTTTTTTTAATTACATTAAACAAATTTACCTACCTTTCACTTCAAATTTTTTTTTTCTCTCCTCATTTTTTTTCTTTTTCCCTCTTTTATTTTACCAAATGTCTTCGAATGTAATAATGCTTCGAGAATAATAATAATAATAATAACAATAATAATAATAAAAACATTTTAATAAAGCGGCAATTATGTTCTTGGTAAATAAGACGAATTAGGGGTGTGTGTGTGTGTGTGTGTGAGTATCCTTTCAAATTCCTACCGTAATATATATATATAAATAAATAAATGGCAAATTTTTTTATTTAAAAAAAAAAAAAAAAAAAAAAAAAAAAGAAAAAAAAAGAAAGAAAACTCGTCGCCATATGCTATACCGTATCATCTAAAACAAACAGAAAAGAAAAACTCAACGATCAAGAAGGTTAAGAAAAACAATTAATAATAATAATAATAATAATAATAATAAATGGGAAAACTCACCGTGGTACCACCATTTTGTCTTTTTCGGATTTTTATTACATGTTTTGACGTAAAACGAATTATCAGATGGTCTTTTCTAAAAAAAAAAAAAAAAAACGTTTATCATTATTATAATGTTGCCGTAAGGACGGCGGAATGCACGTGCAAGAGAGAGAGAGAGAGAGAGAGGGGGGGATAATTTTCACCCACCTTTTCCTTACAACTGCTAAGCATGGATATTATGCTAAGACACACGGATTGCACTGACAAAGCCGGAGACCAGTCTTCTGTGAGTATGCTTAAACATATGTGACCGTTACTATACACGTGAGGATGAACCGGAATATTTGGGCCCTGAAACGTCACTTCGGGACTGTCAAATGGATATTTAGTACTAAATTTAAATAGGAGTTCAAATTTTTCCCCCTCGTACAATGTTCCCGGTGCTCCGTCCATTTGAATTATCCACTGCATTAAATTTTGACTAGCTGCACTAGAATCCACCGTCATACCAGGCGGTGGTTCTTTTATTAACGACATTAACTCTTTTTGAAGGCGCTTCTGGAAAAAGAAAAAGAAAAATAATAATAATAATAATAATAATTTTCATTTCGATCGGTGGGTCCTTGTTTAACAGCAAAAAAAAAAAAAGGGGGAGGGGAAGATATCGATTTTGATTTTTCAGGAGGGAGGGAGGGCGCGCACGCACTCACGCACTCAATTACGAGCGAGAATTCGTCGGGATTCATCGAGGTGCCAACCGCGAAAAAAAAAAAAAAAAAAAAATCCACTTTTGAACTCAAACTCGTCATAATTTTTTTTTTTTTGGCTTTTTAATCGCGATTCTCTCTTCCCGTGACCATCAGGGGCTGGGGAAGGAGGGGAGGGGGGAGGGGGAAGAAGAAAAAAAAAACAAAATAAAATTCTAAAAAACGAAGACGACGACGACAGAAATAAAATAAATAAATCGCATACAAAATAAATAAAAAAAATTTTTTTAATTAAAATCGAATAAAATTTTTTTTTTCGGTTTTTAATCCAATCCGAAATAAAAATTAGAACGCTAAAAAAAAAAAAAAAGAAAAATAAATAAATAAATAAAGAAACCGAGTTATTTTGGGCAAAGCGGTTACGTTTTTAAAATATTCAACACTTTTTCAACACAGAGAGAGAGAGAGAGAGAGAGAGAGAGAGAGAGAGAGAGAGAGAGAAACTATTTGGACAAACCCAAAATTTAAATCATTTTTTTTTTGCTGCTGCTGCTGTAGTTATCATCATCATCATTATCATTATTATTTCCCATCGAACTTAAATTATTTTAATAATAAATAACAATTTCATCAAAAATTTTTTTTTTAAACATTTAGCGAGGGAAAAAAAATGTCTGACTTTAAAATAGTATATATATAAAGCAAAATTTGAAAAATCCAAATTGTCTCATTTATTAAATCTCAAACGAGCAAATAAATAAATAAAATTTATAAAAGCAATTTCCTCTTTTTTTTTTTTTTTTTTTGTAAATAACGCATGACGACGATGCCATTAAATATACGTTTTCCCCCTCCTCCTTCTTTCATCTTAAAAAAGAACGTGGAAGGAAATAAAAGGTGTAATTATAAACTCTTCACGATTGAATTTACGACGACGGTTAATGACACGATGATGACGTTGATGATGTCAATCATACTCGTCGTGTCCGCCATTAAAATCATCATCATTTTTAAAACGTGAAAAAACGTTAAAAAAAAAGTGAATAAAATTCGTTACGGCTTTTTTTTTTTTTTTTGAACGCGTTACGTTCGTTCGTTCGTTCGTTCGTACGAACGTACGTACGTAATGCGTTCGTTAAACCTTTTAAAACAAAAATCAATAATATTATTGAGAGCCGGGCAACGCCGAAAAGAAAACAAAAAAAAAAAAAAAAAAAAAAAAAAAAAAAAAAAAAAAAACTTGGTTAATTTCTTTTAATTCCTCCGCATGACAACCGAAAAGAAATTCAATCGATCGATTATATTAATAACCAATTAACGTAAAATTGTGATAATCTCCCCTTAAAAACGCTTCGAAATAATAATAATAATAATAATAAATAAATAATCAATTCCAACAATTAACATTATACAAAATTGTTAACGATTATTCGGACGCCATGTTTGAAAAACTTATCACGGATAAATTAAACCGAATAAAAAAAATTTTTTTTTTTTTTTAACTCACCTCGAATTTTTCACAATTTAAAAGTGATTTCTTTTTCGGAAACCTGGAAAACATTTTTTTTTTCTTTTTTTTTTTTTTTATCGCGAATGCGGTGAAAAGTCCTTCGAAAACCGCGATTAACCGTAATTGATAATAATAATAATGATTATTCCCCGAAAGTTTTGGTAACTAAAAAAAAAACTACTACGATTTCAAAATTCTCGATAAACACGTAAAACTAATTTTTTTTTTTTTAACATTAACGATTTTCCATTTCGAACGTTTACAAAATCCGTAACGAGAATAATAATGATAATAACAACGTAACAAATAAAATTAAATAAAAAATAACCAAAAGAAAAAAAAAAAAAATTTAAAATAAAAAACTGTCCGGCTGCCTTATAAAAAAAATATTGAATGATATTTTTTTTTTTTTTTTTTTAATGCAAACAACGTTCGCTCTAGACGTTCGTTCGATTTTTTTGTTTTGATTTTTAGCCGTTTCGAATTAAAAAAAAAAAAAAAAAAAAACAAAATTTATTTTCAGACAAAAAATTTCAAATTTTTTAAAATTTAATCCTTCTCTCTTGTTGTTGTTGATTGTTTTGATTGTGTTTGTTGATTTACTGGAATTCTCTGTAAGAGCCACGACATTTTCATAATAATAATAATAATAATTTTAAAAATTTATTCGTTCCAAAATAGATTGGGACTACAACTGCAAAGAAGACCTATGTGAAATAATTTTAAATTTTTTTTACACAGTTTTTATAAATAAATCCGTTCGTTCACTAATATATATATATATATATATATATATATATATTTAAAAAAAAAAAAAAAAAAACTATTTAGGTGATTTGTCACTTTTTAAAAACACACCTTGAAATTTTTTTTTTTTTTTTTTGTAAGAGTTATTTTAATGTTAGCAACATTTTGTTTGTTTGTTGTTGTTTTTGTCTTTTTATTTAAATGAAATTATTGCAAAAAGGGGAATTGATTATCGAAATTAAACAATATATACTTAAAATAAAAAAAACAATAATAAAGTGCCAAATATTTGTTATTAAAAGCGTTTGCATCAATAATTATTCATTTTACTGGCTCACAAAAAAAAAAAAAAACAAAAACTCAAAGTCGAATAATTTTTTTTTTTTTTTTTAAATACAAAGAAGCAAAACATAAAAAATGTCAGATTCAATTTGTCGTCATTTGCACAATAAATTATAATTTAAAATTATCATCATTATTATTTAAATAGTAAAAATGAATGTTGAAAATTAAAATTAAAATATAAAGGGTAATCTAATAATAAATAATTTACTAGAAATTAATAATAATAATAATAAAATTATAACTGACATGTATCTTCTTCGATTTCGATATAATTAAAATAAGAAATTAAAAAATTTTAATTTTTTTTTGTAAAAATAAGAAAATTTTTTTCTTTTCATATTTTTTTTTTAACTTTAATTATCAAATCTAATTAATTAATTTACTTTATGATAAACTTATGAAATCATTATGTTAGAATCGATTGAAGATAAAACTCACTAAATAATATAATTAAATCAATTTATTATTATTTCGTTTACTTTTACTTAAATCAATAAAATTTACTTTTAAACACATATTTTAATTATTTTAAATACAGCACTATATAAATACTTTTATTTTTAAAAGATTAACTAAAAATTTTTAAAAAAAATCAAATTATTATTATTATAACGATGTCAATTTCAAACTTTGACCTTAATAATTATGATTTAAATTACTCTTAATGGTAATGCAACTGTTAATAATATAAATTTATATTCATTTTAACAACAAAGCAATTCTCAAATTAAATTTTTTTATAAACATATTAAGAGTTAATGAATTGAATTTAATTTGAATTTATTTGACACTAATTAAAATAACCGCCTTATACAATCACCTACTATAAATATAAAAAAAAACTTTTTCTCTAATAAATAAGTCAAATCTCTAATTTAAATAATTACATTTAAAGTCCGATAAATATTTAAGAAACCTACATCGAGTTATATAAATTAACATTATATTTTTAAATAAAAACAAAATGTTGAAATTAATTTGCACGATGAAATACTCTGTACTTTACTTCGAAAATTAATTAAACCGTTAATTTATTTTGAATAAACGATTGCAAAAAAAATGTCATAAATTATATATGTTTGCAAATATTTTCACATATGAAAATCAATCCCGAAAGAAATGTAAATGAAATTATGTACAAAAGTTTCAAGTAATTATTAAAAATTATAAACACGAAAACGTAACGTTGGATACGTGAATTTCGTGAAAGATTAAATACGGAAAAAAAAAGGAATATGACTAAACTTACCTCCGACGGTGACATCGACGCCATTGGTCGCCATTGAATATCACAGTGCTGACAACGTAAAATTTTTTAATTTTTAAGATGTAATCTCAGAAACTTTAAATTTACAATTTCTCGGCAATACAAAGGTTTGAGCGCTTAAGTTATTTAGAATTTTTACTTATCGTGCCATGTTAAATTATTGGCAGTTTACATTATTTTTTATAAATTTTAATTCAAATTTATTATAATTTTAATTTTGTATAATTAATAATAATTTTAAATTAAATTATTATTTCGGGTCATCAATGGCAGCAATAATAATCAGAAAATTCAAAGTTCATTAAGTCAATAGTGATGAATTAAGTTGCCTAGTGGCAAAAACTTTTTTTAATATTGAGTTGTCATCAATTACATCACTGAATTTTTAGTCATTTACAATGAATTTCGGGGGCAAAATTCGAATAAATAAACTTGGAATATGTATTATTGTGGGTGCTATGTTTCTATTTGTTTATTACATGACTTCAAATAAAAGTAGTAATTTAGAAACCAAAAGTGTTGTAAGTTTAAAAAAGTTGTTGATCGCCTCTATCGAAGCCACTGTAAAAGGTGGTAAAGAGGTTGTAGACGTTTATAAAAGTTCAAAATTAAATGAAAGAAGTAAAGGGAAAACTAAGGAAGGAGTAAATGATCCTATAACGGATGCTGATGAAAAATCTAATTGTGCAATGTTTTATAGCTTGACTCATACTTTTCCAGACATAAAAGTGGTTTCAGAAGAAGTTTCATCTGAATCAGATTGTAGAACTTTACAAACTTTAGATTTAGGTAACATTGTTTTAAAAAATTCTAAAGATATTAAAGATGAACAAGTTTTATCATCGGAAGTAACAATGTGGATTGATCCATTGGATGCTACTAAAGAGTTCACTGAAAATTTATTAGAATATGTGACTACTATGGCATGTGTAGCTGTCAATGGTGAACCTGTAATTGGAGTCATACATTTTCCTTTTGGAGAAGAACCAAAGACTTATTGGGGATGGGTGGGCAAAGGAGTATCTGAAGAATTATATGCCAAGTTTCAAAAAAAATTAGATGACTCTCATCCCATTGTGATTGTTTCAAGGTCACATTCTGGACAAGTTGAAAGCATTGTTAAAGAGGCATTTGGAAACAGTTTTAGTGTAATTAAAGCCGGAGGAGCTGGTTACAAGAGTTTAGAAGTCTGTAGCAAAAATGTTACTGCTTATGTTCACACTTCTGTTATAAAAAAATGGGATATATGTGCAGGAAATGCTATAATTAAAGCTTTAGGGGGTAAAATGACAACATTAAAAAATGAAGACATTAATTATAAGGATATAAAAAACACAGTTAACTCTGATGGAATATTAGCCACTATTGAAAATCATGATAAACTTATTAAACATTTTAAAATTATTTAGGCAAAAACTCATGAAAATTTTTTTAATAACCTTTAGTGATATTTAAAAGCTAAAGTGAAATATTAAATAATTTATGCTTTACTATGATTTACAATTTTTTTTTTTTTTATAGACATATTTACAATTAATTTGTATATAATTTTTATTTAGCATACAACTTTAATGTTGCGAAAAATAATTTTTGACATTAGACATTACTTTTTTTACAGTAAATATTATTACCTTTACCTAAATTTATATACCTTTATTTTACTTTTCATATTTATTTTCCACAAATAATGTTATATTGTTAATTAAATTATTCAAATTTCATTACTTTGTAAATTTAAAAATATTATTGTAATGTCTTAATTATTACTTAATTAAAAAAATCATGGTAGTATTTATTTATAAAAAATAAATTAATTTTTTTTTCATCTGATTAAAAATGTTTTTCTTTAATCTGATACCTGCAATGGTTACATACCTGCAATTTGTATTTATTTTCAAGAAACCAAAGAGGACAAAATTTACAAATTTACAAAAAGAAATTCAGAAAAAAAATTTCTTCTTTGTCATATTTCAGGTTCCTTATTAAATTTATTTAATAATAAACAAGTTTCTAGTATGAAAATTGGTAATATAAATTGATAATTTAAAAAAAATTATATTATATATTTTAAATTATAGAATTCGATAAAAACTCCAACTCACAAACTTCGATACCTTTCATAATTTTTAAATCAAATTATTAATTAATTTTAATCAATAATTATTTCGGCTCGAATGTAAAGGGGAGAAAAATTTATTGCAAAATAAAATTATGACATTTAAAATTTTAAAATAAACAGCAAAATAAGTAACATACATTTATTTAGTATAGGTAAATAAAGAAAAACCAATTTTAGCAGAAACACTTTTTAATTAAAATGCATACATCATATAAATTTGAATATTAGAGAAAAAGTAGATGTTGTGTGAATATTGTGTTTCCATGTTTTTGATATTATAATATAAAAAATCTGAAACAAAATATATTTCCTTCTTAAAACATTATTCAAAGCAAATTTAAAACAAGTTTTAAGTTTTTAGTAAACTGCCACATGGACATATTGTACAAATAAAGCAAATAAATATTTTCAATAAGTTTCATAAAAAAAACTTAGCATTTGTCAAAAAAAACCCAGTAAACTCACCAATTTAAGTAGTAATATTATCTTAACCTCCTAGCTTCTCTTTCTGATTCGAGTAAGGTTAAGATATCTCCTTCTCTAACAGGTCCTTTTACATTTCGAATAATTTGTCGGTTTTGATCCCCTATAAATTCAACTTTGACCTGGGTACATTGCCCCTGGGATCCTGTACGTCCAAGAACTTTAATAACTCTGGCTAATACAACGGGTTTATCCATATTTTCACGAATTAAAAATTAAACCACGCGGATAACGAGAGTCAGTGTTTTTTCAGATTCATGAAGAAGCAAGCATGCCAACTTAAAACTGCCATTTTGATTCACCGCCTGCTTGACTCATTACGTTTACAAAGAGGTTTACGACAATCATTGATGGAGTGAAATAATAAATATAATTCTGTATTAAAAGTACTTTTAATTCACAAGAAATCTCAACAAATGATTTGTAATCCTATCGATTTGTTCACAGTATAGGGAAAAGGTGACTAAATAAAAATATATAAATAGTTAAATTCAATCATTTAATTATATTTGAATTTTAAAAATTCTCGCATTTTAAAAAAAATTTTGTCTCATAAGTCAAAAGAAAAAATAATGATTTCATTTTGTTAATTATTTTTCCCCGTTAAGTATTTATTTAAAATTTAATTAATTTTGTGAGGAAATATTATTTATAACTTTTACTGCTTATTATTTATTTGTTTACACTCTACAATCTAATTCTTGCAAGCTATTGTAAACATTAAAATTTATTTATTACAGTTCTTTTTAAAGCTACTCCTCTCAGTCTTATCACAATAATATGCCATAATAATTTACATATTGTTTTAAATAAACAAATTTTCTAAAGTGTTTACAATTTTTACAGTTATATTTATAAAAAAAAAAAAAAAATTTAACGAAAAAATTGAAATCGACAAAAATGAAATAAAAATTTTTTTTTTTTTAATATTATATAAAAATGTTTTTTTTCTATTTAAAACATATTTATTAAAAAAAAAATAAAAATTTAGTTGAAAATTTATATAAAACTTTTTTTTAAAAAATATTAGTTGCCTTTTTAAATTTAATTCTATTTTAAAACTACCTTAAAAATAATTTAAAATGCATAAGTTACAAGTGGTATTTTATATAAATTTATATACTTTTGAAATGTTTTTTTTTTTTTTTTTTTGTTTGAAAATACAACTTAATTAAAGTATTTAAAAAAAAAAAATTTAATACAAACAATTAAAAAATGATACAAAGAATTTAAATATATTAAACAAAATCTAAATTGCAATAACAACTCCAAAGATTTATTAACAATTATTAATTATATTGGAAGCCTATAATAATAATTTGTCAAAGCCAAATTGCTAAAATTATTATAATATTAATCAAATTATTTGTCAAGTGAGCAACAAGGTATATAAATTGATACATAAAAATTCATTATATAACTTATTTATAAATTTATTTATGTATTTATAAGTCAATTATTTTAAAATGCATCATTTAAAATTTATTATTATTATTTATGCATTTATTTGTTTTTATAAATTGTAATTTATTATAAATTACAGTAAGGTCACAATTACAATCAATTCATTAAAATTTTTTTATATTATATTATAAATGCTATAATTT